>NC_052474.1:21538511-21838511 GCF_009730915.1 Dioscorea cayenensis subsp. rotundata
ACATGGAGAAAACAACATATCAAGCCAATTTAAGTAGCTTTACCGGGAAGACAAAACGGCAGTCAAAATTGAGAGAATACAACTAGAAAATCATAAATGCTTTTCATTATATATATATATATATAAAAAATAGATAAATCACTAATTTATTAATGAGATGTGACATTCTCATTATATTCAAGATGTTGTCAATGTACTATAGATCATGGGTGTAGAAAATGAGAAAATCTTTCGAGCTAAATAAACAGACAATATACTTGAAGTGCAGATGTACTTCTGAATCCTAAATGATCTTTACGATTAGCAATATTAGCATATCATGTCAGCGCTGAGGTAACAAAGTTGTTTGTGTCTTTACCATTCAACCATACCTGCACCAAATAACATAATCACAGGCTTTCTTCTTTATCTTCAATTTAGAGATCACATGGAGAAAACAAAAACATGAGCATCATGGTAAACTTCTAATTACAACACCAGGAATACAGAATACAACAAGGCCTAGAAAAGTTGTTTCTTTACTTTAAGCAAAATAAAAGGAATGTACAGTTGGAGCAACAAAATATAAAGAGGCAGTTCAAGAAATTTAAGAAGCAGAACACTTAATGGTAAAAAGTCCAAAAAGACTCTAGCTAAAACGAGCAACTGATTACTTGGTGCCAGCTGAGTTTGTAAACAAACACTAAACAACAATTACAGATAACACTTATGAGAATATTCCTAGAATCTATATGTTTTGAATTAGCAAAAATCATTCTCCAGCATTGTCAGGCTAAGTATTGTCTAACAAACGTACTCCTCTAGCATCTAGGTGTAAATTATAAAAGACAACTCATAGTGCTTTGAAAGAAAAATTTAATAAGCGGTGGCATAAGAACTTTATTTCGGTGTAAAATTAGAAAAGGTCACTGATAGTGCCTCGATATATGGAGGAACATAAAAAGGTTCCCTTCTCTTGCAAAGAGCTTAGAAAGTGGTAATTACCAAGATAATGTCCTCATGGATCCGAAATGACTAGCGAGCTTCATCAAGGCACTCCAAAAGATAATCTCTCATATTTCCTGCAGGCATCACACAATAATGGAGTAAAGGTTTTGGTATATTAAATACGATGACTAATAGATACAAACACAAACACAATGTGGCGTGGACTAAGGGACAAGGTCCATCAGTATAGTAATATACAAGGGCTAAGCAAACCAGATTAAATCACATATTAGATTCTCAAAGGATGAACCCAATTTTATTAAAAATTGGCTGTGGTACTGTAGTGGATAATCCTAAGAAAAGTTGTTCATTTGCAAGAGGCAAGGGGGTTCAAATAGATTAGTAAATAAGATCAAAATGTGCATATAGAATAGTAGGCATTCAGATATACACTCACCGAAAGTCAAAATGATATCATGGAGGACTAACACCAGGAGCAAGACAGTTTTCTAATATGGCAAAAAGCTGAAATACACCATATTTTAATAGGCAGGAGTAAAAACAGGTTTATAGATGCCAGGTATAGCAAGAGAATAAGACAATAGCTTTCGCTAGTCCTTGTCACAATAATTTGTGCAACAGATCAAATCCAGATTGTGAGCCGCACCCCTTAAATTAGATCCTAGCCGTCAATGCAAGCTTTTTCAATCAGAGCCGTTGATTTATAAGATTTTAAAACCCTTGCTCTTATCCTTATGGTTACCAAATATCACGATATGATTGCAGCTCCACCGCCACGACCTCTTATAAAAAAAACCCTAGCCCTCTTTTCCTTTACTTCATGGTGGTGCCGGCGGCAAGGATGAGTGGATCTTCTTATCGAGAGTTGTTTTGCTTCTTTCAAGGTAGGATCTTTGAGCTTGTTGCATAATTAATGATTATTATTGATGCTGGTTAGCTCTAGATTTATTTCTTTCTGAAACCCTAAAATTTGTTCCTATTTGTGATTCACCTTTAAACTTTAGATTTAGCCCTTGAATTTCTAGGGTTTGTTCCCAATTTGTAGTTTGAAGGAGTTTTGTTTCACTTTTGATGTGTGCACCTAAGCATACTCTTAGGATCTTGATCATGATGTTTTTATGGATTAAATCATGTCTCAAGGATGAGATCTTGCAGGATATGTTTGATGTAATGTGAAGTATAGTTGATTGAGATACAATCTTTCACCTTGTGAAAGGAATTGTTAACTGTTTTAGTTTGATAGGTTTCAGATTTTCGTTTTTAACTATAGTAGAAATCCCTCACTGATTTTAGGGATTTTAGAGGAAGAATTTGGAGGAGAGTAAAATATAAAAGTTGTAGATTTTGATGTTATCTAAATACTTGCAAAATTTCAGATTTTATGCATCTATAGTCTGTGAGATATAGCCTTATTAATATAATTGTCTCGGATGATATTTCTGTGCAGAACTTGAAGAATCATGACCAATTTTGATTATCAGGGAGATTGAATTAGATAAGGTGAAAAATAATAAAGTCATTTGATTTTGAGTTGTCTGACTTTCAGTAAAATTTCATACTTTTGGAGTTATAGCTTGAGAGATGTGCATATTTTAAAAGTATATGTCTGAATAATAAGTTTGCAGAAATAGTTGGAGATACAATTGAATGTTATAAATTGATTAGTACTCTAAATTATGTGAATTTCGGATATGTCATAGTGTTAGATGTCTTTTATTCCCAGAATTTTGAAATTTGTGATTTGGAAAACTGTAAGTGAAGTTATGAGGGTTTTAGTACTCACTGATCATGTTGGAATTATTGGCATGACTTTTAGAGTGGGTAATTGCTATTATACCCTCACAGTAATCAATATTAGAGAGTGTAGAATAATAGCTTGAGCTTTTTGCATTTGTACCCTTTTGAAAATCTTTTTAATATACTATTGTTTGTTAGCCTCGATTTTGCTATTGAAAACTAATAGGATCTCTTCCCAACTATAGGACATGCCAAGAGTGTAAGGTTTGGGAGTATTTTTGGCCGTTAATCAGGTAAATATCCCACATATAAATCCTATTATATGTATATACCTGAAAAATTCTAGTTTTCTAAACTTTTGAAATTTTTAAGAAAGATACTGATTATTTTAATTTATATTTTCAATTATTTATTTATTTATTTATTATTATTTTCAAAATTACTTTCAATTATTTGAAATTTCAAGTTAGTGATATTTTATTTTAGACTACAATTATCAGAAAGGTTTGAACATCAGATCATTTAATTTCTAAAGTTTTAGACAGCTTATCTAAATATGTATTATTTAAATTTTGAATTGCAGATATTTTAGTTAATTTCTGATTAATTAATGTTAATATTGTTTTAAAATTATTTGTTCATGTTTGGATTAAAATAACGGGTTTATTTTGCTATGATAAAATGGGATCATGCGACTGCTAAAAATTTTGTTTGGCAAATTACTCGTATTTTGCCCAATCTGGATTTTGATTGTTTATTGTTTTGTGAACATAAAGTATTTTGACATAGAAACTAGTCCCCAATTAACTTTGCAATAACCCTGTCATTGAGGGTTAAACACTGACCGTGTCGACACCTATTTTGTTCTAGAAACTATAGTTTCCCACGGCTTTCCGCCTGTGAAGAATAACGGACTCTTATAATTTTGGCTCGGGGTCACCGAGGGTAAAAATATGACTTTTGTTAAATTTTGTCTCGGGTCACCGAGGGTAAACATATGAATTTTGTGATTTTGTTTTGGCAATAGTTGCTTGGGGGACCTATATATTCAGTTTTGACATCTGTGTTTACTTAAAATAATTCTGATTTCCGAATTTCTCATTTTGATAATTTATGATTTTGTGTTAATGATCCCAATATTTTTAGTGGGTGCTTACTGGGCTTTCAAGCTCATAATTTGTTGTTTAATATCTTTTCAGATCAAAAGTAGAGTTGAGTGGCGGATAGCTTAGCGGGGATCGTTAGGCAATCGTCAAGTATTAGCATGTAATAAGCCCCATTTTTTTGTGGGCCTATATTTTATTTGAATAAGTTTATTTTTTTTTTTGCAATCCACTGAGTTTGATTCTTTGTTCGGTTTTGGATCAGGTTTTGAGACCTTGTATGCCTACTTGGTTTCGGCCTTGTAGGTGTACGGCCGTCTGTCAGCGTCCCGGGTCCATAAAACTGGGTTCAGGGCGTGACACAGATTCTACTCAAATTTTAAATAAAGGAACCATCAAAGAGTACCTTGATCTGGCAGGATCTCTTATTTCATATTCATTAGTTTGCGAATTGTAGCCACATATTACAATATAGTGCCTTAAAAACGGAAAAGAAATTTGAAAGAATCAATAACTCGTGAAATATTATTATTAAGAATAGCTAGATTCAACAAATAAATTTTGAACCATATGTCCATTTCCAGAGCAAAAAATGATTTTTGCAAAACTCAGCCTAAATTAAGAGTTGCACGAAAGGACTAAGGTTATTTTAGACAACATGTCCCAAATGACCCGATGCAAGCCTGCCTTGGCAACAAGAATTTACTATGTTGTTGCATTGAAGCATTGCAATTAGAGGCTTCTTAATAGATAGAGATTACAAAAATAAAATTATTACAAAAATTAAATAATGTATGGCAGAATTTTGAGGAACATACACATATTTTTTTTTTATTTCTACATTGTCTGTTTATTGAGCATTCATAACTCTAGAAAAATGGCTCATTCTTTTAATATCAGAAACAATCTTTAATTTCCAAGTCTTCTATTGAAGCAGAGAAACAAAAAAGATGCAATAAATTTGCATGTGTGCTAATTCATATTAGCCACAGCTATTGTTCTTGACAAAATGCTTTCCAACAATGTCTTCCAGAATTTCACTTGTAATATTAGTAGAGTAGAGCAGATAATTTACTGCTGACTAGAACCACATAAAGTTATCTTATTGATGTGTTGAGAACCAGAATTGAATACCAAGACTTCAAGAGAAGAGGTTCAATGGATGTCAAAGACGTCAATAAATATGAAGTTAACATATCAACACACATGTGAGTTTATGTTTTCCTGAGCAGCTGAGCTTATGTTTTCATCATAGTTTTTTCTAAATTAATACTGTAAGCAAGAGACCAATACCAATAGATTAAGATGTCTGATCAATTTGTTTTTTTAATTATTTTTAAAAACTTATTTTGGCACAATTTTTATAAAAAACTTCTTTCCTCACATGTAACGAGGTTTTTAAAAAATAACTTTTCCATTTTAATAAATAGGTTTTATAAAACAGAAATATGTCAAAAAAAAGTGCAAAGATACTTGTTGTTTAAAAACAATTAAAATTTTATTTTTAAAAAAATCAATAGTTTCTTTTAAAAAATGATGAGCTAAAAACAAGTCCAGAAGCTTTAGAAGAAGGTTTTTATTTTTAGGTTTTTTTGGGCCTAGCATTTGACAAAATGGATCTAAGGCCACATTGGTGCATATAGCCATGGGTCATTGTGGTAAAATATTCGAAAAAAATCATTTTTTTAGTTAGTATTATTTCGTTATCAGCTTTGTGATCCAGCCATTTGAATTGAATTGCCTTTCAAATTTTTATATATAATTTTCATATTATATTTAAAATTTGAGAAAAGTATAAAAACTTGTACAAAAATATAATTTTCAAGGTAAAGTATTAACTTCATATTTGTACATGTGATTGGTCTTTTTTTCTAAATGGGATATGTTTGTCGCATATTTATTAAAAAGAAAAAAATTATTGACAAACAACATGTAGGATTTCGAATTCTCATAGATAAAAAAATGAATGCACCAATTACTTTTATAATACAATTATTCATAATTTTTATATAATTATATTATTTTTTAAAATATTAACAAATACTAAAAAAGAAAAAAATTAATTGAAATCACAAAAATACCAATGGTATCATCTTAAATCTCAACGATGCGCTCACATCCAATGGTATCCAATCTAAGTGCTATTCCAAAAAAATTTGGGAGAAGTGAGTTGAGGTGGGGAAGTAGGCGAAATGGCACTTTCTGAACTGGTAGAAGTAATATCACTTCCAAAGACTTTTTTTGTTGTTCATTTGTCAAAAAGTGAGAATATAATATAAAAATTTAGGTTTTAGATGAAGTTCTATGAGTTCAAAAAAAGGACTTTGGAAGTGAGAGAAAACAAATTTTTATAGATTGGCTTCCTCCTCACTTCAGTAAAAAAAATACAAGTGAGTTAGTTCAAAACCCATTTCATTCTCAAGTGGGGAAAGTGATAGCACAAATGAACATCCGAATTAAGGGAAGCTGCACTCATCCCCCATTTCCCTTCGGCCCACTAAAATGAACACCCTCTTCTCTCTCATTCATTATTCAAAAATGCCGTAACTCGTTCTAGGCTTTTTTTCAAATGGGGGCCTAGGGTTTCAACTCTCCTTTTCTTCCTCCCTTTCCTCCATTAAAACCATGGCGAAGCTCGGCCGAGAAAGGCGCTGTTCAGATTCTTGATCCCACTCAAGTTCGGCGTTGTGTTCTTCCTTGACTCGGGTTCCCTGCTCCCGCCTACTTTCATGGTCTCGCCTCGATCTAGATCTAGGTCTTTCTCTTCTTCATCCTTGCAATTGTGTAGTGTGAGCACTGAAAGCTATTCTCCGCTTCCAAAGAGAAGATCCTTTCCCCCGCTTGCTAGGAAGTCATCTCCACCTCCCAGGGATTCATCACCGCCTCCAGGAAGGTCATCTCTGCCTCCCAGTTAGTCCTTACCCAATTCCAGGGAGTTGCTGCCACCTCTTCCTCGTAGGAAAAGGATTTTTTTTCCAATGAGTTAGGGATTTGCTATTGTTGTTTGCAAGACAGTTGATCCTAAGTTTGATGTTTGGGATTTCCTACTTCATTTTTGGTATTCTTGTTGGTTGTTTTTATAATTCTCAAGTTCTTAAGAAATTTTATTTCGAAGGGCATTACATTGTCCACATATTTTCATTGCCAAAATTAGTCAACGTAAATGATGCTACTAAAATGTCATGATTATTGAGGGATTATGTGTTTTTAAAAGAAATCTATCCCACGATTAAAAATTTTACTGTGACATCTTGGAATGCTCTGTGGAAAATTTTGGTTTATATTTGGATTTTGCATCAATAACTCTTTTATACTATTTTTCATCATTAAATGAAAAATATGTGGTTAGTCTTCATTGTTGGAAAGTGTTTTGATTATGGGTTTTCTAATTTGTCAGTTTTTGTTGATTTCCATCCAAGAAGGGCTTAAAGCCTTAAAACTTTTAATGTTTGTGTTTGGTCATAAATCGCACCTTTTTTTTCTATTTCATTCCTTGATTAAATCATATATTATTGTGGCTATCTTTTGTTGCTAGGTTATTGCTTGGTTTTGCAATTTCAATTCTTGCATTTTTCTTGCTTTAAGCACGTGCATATCCATTGATAAAGGTGCTGCTTACATGTTCCTTTCTCTTGGAGAGGGCTAATTTTCAAGGCTAAAGCTTTTGATCTAAGATTCTTTCTAAAAACTTTGTTAATATTAATATTAATATTTCTAGTAATATTATTTGTGAAATATTATTATTCTTATACAAATAATAATATTATTTTAAAACCAATACTATAAATATTCAAATTTTTATATTTGTTTATCTTTTTATATTATTATTATTAATTTTTAATTGACACATTAAAAATATAGTGTTTTTAATAAGTGAGGATATAATGGGAATTATAGAAATAAGTGAAGGGTAGTATTGGTGTTTTATATTATTTGAGTAATTAAAAATAATAACAAACACCCACTCCCCCAAAAGACCGCAATTTTGGGGGGTGGGTTATTATTTAATTATCACATATTGGATATTTATAATTTGGGTTTATTAGAGAATTTAATGTTAAGTGTGAAAGGTAAAGAAATTTCACTACCTAGTGAACAAGGAACAAATCTTTAATTATATTTGATGAAGCTATTATAGGTACTTTCACACTATTAAAACAATTATATTCAGTTATTTACAATATAGAAAGGATTTAAATCCACTGATTTGAAACAGATAAATGAAAATTTTATTTAGTCTTCTTTGCATGTGCCTATTGTTGGCATAAACCCATTGGCCAAAACCAATGGAACAAACCAATGGATTATAATCCATTAGCCCAAATCCAACTCCTCTTAATCCATGGATCACCCAAACAATGGTTGGCTTATACCATTAACCTAAACCATGAACTTAATCCATGGATTAGTGCCCATGTGTTTAAGGAAAATGGTGGTTTTAGTTGGCCTATATATATGTGAGCCTATTCTCATTCTTAAACACAACCTTGAGTGAAGAATCAAGTGAAGAAGTGAGAGTGAGAAGAAATTAGAGAGAGAAGAAAAGTGTGGAAAAAATATTTAGAGAGTTAGTCCAATCTCCTAGTATAAGAGAGAGTTCTGGTTTTCTCCTTGTTATTAGAGAGTTTGTAACTCCTGCAATTTTCCCACTTAGTAAATTCTTCTATCTTTGCCCGTGGTTTTTACCCTAATTGTTTAGGGGTTTTCCACGTAACATCTTTGTGTTCTTTATTTTTCCAGGATTCCTTTTATTTATTTTACTGCTGTACTGCTCTATTCGATCCTACATTTTACAACAAGTGGTATCAGAGCTAGATCTTGGTGTAATATATCTACTTATCGTATGCCTGCGTAGTTGCCACTATTAGTGGATCCTCCACATCGTAAAAATAAGTTGGATAATTATTCACCTTTTGAAAGATCGACATCGCTCTTGCAAAGAATTTCTAATAGAAGCAATGGCGGCAAAAATATGAGATTGAAAAAAATTCAGTGGGAGTAATTTCTCACTATGGAAGTCAAGATAAAGGCAATCCCGAGGAAGGACAACTCGCTACGGCCATCACCGAAAGACCACCGAGGTCAAAGATGATAAGTGGAATGAGATGGACGGGAACGCCGTTGCTGATCTTCATCTCGCACTTGCTGATGGAGTTCTATCAAGCATAGCGGAGAAGAAGACGGCGAAAAGAGATCTGGGGACCACCTCACTAAGTTGTACGAGGCCAAGTCACTCCACAACAAAATTTTCCTTAAAAGGAGACTCTATACTTTGCGTATGGCAGAATCTACTTCAGTGACGGGACACATGAATACACTGAACACTCTATTTTCCCAACTCACATCATTGGGACATACAATAGAGTCAAGTGAACGTGCAGAAATTCTACTCCAAAGTCTACCAGATTCGTATGATCAACTCGTCATCAACTTAACAAATAATATCCCCACGGACAGTCTAGTTTTTGACAATATTGCAGCTGCTGTTCTAGAGGAAGAGAGTCGCCGCAAGAACAAGGAAGATAAGCTAGCAAGTTCACAACAAGCGGAGGCTTTGATGGTGACGAGAGGAAGACCAACAGAACGTGAATCTAGTGGGAGTTACAATCGTGGTAGATCAAAGTCGAGGAGTAAGAAGACTTTCAAGTGCTACCACTGTGGCAAGAAAAGGTCACTTGAAGAAGGATTGTTGGAGTCTAAATAAAAAAAGGATTCCAATCATCAAGGGAATGTTGCAAACACTTCGATGATGGAGAAGCCATGGTGTGTGAAGAAAAGAACTACATCGTGTAAAAGATTTATCGATGTATGGCTTCTTGATTCAGCAGCCACTTTTCACATGACCTCCCGAAGAGAATGGTTCCATCAGCATGAACCTATCTCCGGGGATCCGTGTACAAACCGTAATGATCAAGCTTTTGAAGATCGCTGCCATTGGCACTATCAAACTGAAGATGTACGATGGCACGGTTCGGACCATACAAGAAGTCCGACATGTGGAGGGCCTCAAGAAGAATTTGTTGTCTATGGGACAACTTGATGATCTTCGTTGCAAAATTGAAGTTCAAAAACAAGATCATAAAGATAGTTCGAGGAGCGCTTTGTATGCATGAAGGGAGAAAAGATAGTCGCAAATCTATACATGTCAAGGGAGAAACTTTGCAAGAAGGAGAAGCTTCAGTTGCCACAAGTAGTCCAAGTGAAAGATGCACAATGACATGGCACAGGAAACTTGGACACATGTCAAAGCAAGGAATGAAGATTCTTGCGTAAAAGGAATCTACTTCAAGGTCTCACAAAGGTAACACTACCCTTTTGTGAACACCGCATTGTAAGCAAGCAAAGATCGACTCAAGTTCAACACATCTAATTCTAGAAGCAAAGCAATTCTAGAATTGGTTCACTCGATGTGTGGCAAGCACCGCCACATCCCTCGGGAGGAGCAAATTACTTTGTATCATTTATTGATGACTATTCCAGGAGATGTTGGGTGTACCCTATCAAGAGGAAGGTCGATGTGTTTCAAGTCTTCAAATTTTTACAAAGCGCTGGATGGAACTTGAATCAGTGAGAAGATGAAGTGCCCGAGGACCGATAATGGAGGAGAATATACTAGCAAAGAATTTGATGAATTCTCGCAAGCAAGAAGGCATCAAAAGGCGCTCACTACAAAGATACACTCCTCAACAAAAATGGAGTGGCAGAGCGGATGAACAGGACTCGCTGGAAAGAACAAGAGCTATGTTGGGAGTCGCAGGCTTAGATAAGACGTCTCGGGCGTATGTACCAAGCATCGCCTGTTATGTGTTGAATCGGGCCCCATCAACTGCAATCGAGTTGAAGACACCGATGGAGATGTGGACCGGTAAGCCAGCTTGATTATTCAAACCTTCATATATTTGGAAGTCCTGTATATGTAATGTACAATACCCAAGAAACTACAAAACTGGATCCAAAATCCAGAAAATGTATGTTCTTAGGATATGCTAATGGTGTTAAGGGGTACCGCATGTGGGATCCCACTGCCCATAAGGTTGTAATCAGCAGGGATGTTGTCTTCATAGAAGATAAAGAACAAGAGCAAGTAGATGGTGAAAGCACTTCAAAAGAAAGCACAGAGACTACAACAATACAGGTAGAAAATGAAGCTGAAGCCACACCAGAGCACGAGGTACAAGAACCAGCTGAATCTGAAGTTTTAGAAGTTCGGCGGTCAACTCGTACAAGAAAGGCACCAAGTTGGCATTCTAACTATATTATGGAGGGTAATATTGCTTACTGTCTTCTAACTGAGGATGGAGAGCCATCAACTCTTCAAGAAGCACTGAACAATTCAGATGCATCTCAAATGGATGACAAAGAATGGAAGAAGAAATTGAAGCTCTTCATAAAAATAAGACATGGGAATCGTGTCGCGCCACAAGGGCGAAAACCCATTGGCAATAAATGGGTCTACAAGATCAAGCGCAATAGTGATGATCAAGTAGATCGTTATCGTGCTAGATTGGTGGTGAAAGGATATGCTCAGAAGGAAGGTATTGACTTTAACGAAATATTTCACCTGTGGTTCGACTCACAACAGTCCGAGTAGTCCTGGCGATGTGTGCTACATTTGACTTGCAGCTTGAGCAGTTAGATGTCAAAATTGCATTTCTTCATGGAGATCTTGAAGAAGAAATTTATATGCTCCAACCACAAGGTTTTGAAGAAAAAGGTAAAGAGAACTTGGTTTGCAGTAGTTGAACAAATCAGATGGTCTAAAGCAGGCGCCATGATGTTGGTACAAGAGATTTGATTCCTTCATCATGAGCCTTGGATACAGCAGATTCAATACACACTCTTGTGCATATGTCAAGAGGTTTGAAGAAGAAGATTTTTGTCTTCTTGTTGTCAGATGTCGATCGACATGTTGGTAGCAGGCCCCCAACAAAGATCGGATCAAGGAGTTGAAGGCACAATTGGCTAGGGAGTTTGAAATGAAGGACTTGGGACCGCAAACAAGATTCTAGGGATGCAAATTCACCGAGACGTAAATAATAGGAAGATTTGGCTTTCGTAAGACTTATCTCAAGAAGATCTTGCGGCGGTTCTACATGCAAGACTCAGAAGCCAATTTCTACCCCACTTCCCGTTAATTTCAAGTTATCCCTCAAGTATGTGTCCTAGCAGTGAAGAAGAGAGGATGGAGATGTCTCGAGCACCGTATGCATCACGGGTGGAAGCCTCAATGTTTGCCATGATCCGCATAAGACCGTACATTGCACATGCAAGGGGAGTGGTAAGCTCAGACATGGCGTAATCCTCGGTCAAGAGCATTGAGTGTTGTTAAGAGGATTCTCGTATATATAAAGAGAACCCTCGATGTTGCATTATGTTATGGGGGATCCGACTTTCATCGCAGCTGGATATGTTGATGCCGACTATGCAGTGATCTTGACAAAAGCAAATCCACTCATCGGATATGTGTTCACACTCAGCGTGAGGAGTCGTGAGTTGGTTTCAAAATCGCAGTCACCGTGGCTACATCAACGATGTAAGGTAGTATTTGGCAGCCTACACAAGCCAAGAAAGAAGCAAAGGTGGTTAAAAATGGTGTTGGAAGAACTCGGGCACAAACAAGAGAACATCACTCTATATTGTGACAACCAGAGTGCATTGCATCTTGCAAGGAATCCAACATTTCATTCAAAGACAAAACATATCGTAGTTCAAGCACTCATTTCGCTCGTGAGAAAGTTGAAGAAGGTACAAAGGGCACATGCAAAAAGATTCATACCAAGGATAATCTAGCGCACTTTTATGACAAAAAGCAATCAACACCGACAAATTCATATTGTGTCGATCCTCTTGTGGTCCCGACTGCAGACGTAAGCAACATCGAATGGCAAGATAGAAGAATGGTGTGAAGATCCGATCGCCTTTTCAATCAAATCTTCAAGTGGGAGAATTGTTGGCATAAAACCCATTGGCACAAAAAACCAATGGAACAAACCAATGGATTATAAATCCATTAGCCCAAATCCAACTCCTCTTAATCCATGGATCACCCAAACAATGGTTGGCTTTAAACCATTAACCTAAACCATGAACTTAATCCATGGATTAGTGCCCATGTGTTTAAGGAAAATGGTGGTTTTAGTTGGCCTATATATATGTGAGCCTATTCTCATTCTTAAACACAACCTTGAGTGAAGAATCAAGTGAAGAAGTGAGAGTGAGAAGAAATTAGAGAGAGAAGAAAAGTGTGGAAAAAATATTTAGAGAGTTAGTCCAATCTCCTAGTATAAGAGAGAGTTCTGGTTTTCTCCTTGTTATTAGAGAGTTTGTAACTACTGTAATTTTCCCACTTAGTAAATTCTTCTATCTTTGCCCGTGGTTTTTTTACCCTAATTGTTTAGGGTTTTCCACGTAACATCTTTTGTGCTCTTTTATTTTTTTCCAAAGATTCCTTTTATTTATTTTATCATTGCATCGCTTCTATTCGATCCTACATTTTACAACACCTATTATAGTTTTTATCCTTGAAAAATTTAGCAGCTTGAGACGCCGTGATGTTGATGACTAAATTTCTTGAGTTCATTTCTGCTTTAATTGATTTCCAATTTTGTATTATTGACTTGATCTTGCTTTATGACCTCCATTTAATGACCCTATGAAACCGGGTTTTAATGGTTGGAACTCAGTCACTAGGTTTGGGGTGCATTTGTGTTGTCGGACTTGAAAAATTTGGTATTAATATTCAGCTGAGACCTTGGTGATGTTAAAATCTAAATTTCTTTAAGTTTATTTCTGTGTAGCTTATTGCCAATTTTGTATACTTGAATTGATCTTGGTGATAGCCCCCATAATGACCTATGAAACTAGTTTAAATGGTTGGAACTTACTAATTGATGAATACAACACTTCTCTATATATATATATATATAAAAAGATATAATTTAATTGAATCTGACCGTGTTAATTGATGTTGAAAGGGCTTTGTTATTCATTGCTCGAATATTTGCAAGAATAAACCAAGTTCTGCGATAGATCAAAAGAACATTATGTATGCTGACCTAGAAGATATTCTTGAGATGCACCCTGCATGGTCATATGCATTTGCTGGTATTTATCGGAATTGTCACATTTATGTAGCACTCTAAAAACACAAAAGTAAAGTACGCTCTATTGTCTTTTTAATTATTGAGTTATGGCTTATCCGATATTTGCCACAACTGATTATATTTAAACTATAATATGAAGCTTCATCACTGTTTAGTGTGAGAATTTTTTTATCTTCTAACAAATGCTGTCATATTGGTTGTAGAGGCTTATGTGCATCCGACCATCTTCATTGAGGAATTTTACTCTTATATTTAGGAAGGATTGTCCATATTGTCCAATCACTTCTCTTTGTTTTCTGGGATATACTATAGAGGAAAAAGCTCTATCTTTGATCTTGCTCGATTTTTTTAATTTGTCCCAAATTCATGAAAGAGAATGCGTTTCTGGGTCTCCATCACCACCAACCAAAAAGACTTCCATCGCTAAGGTTTGATTTTTCAAAAACTACTTAGTCCCTATATAATACAAAAAATTTGGTATGGAGTTTTTGAGGATGAAAATTTTGATGTTCAATTCATGTTTTTTTTTTAAAATTTTATTGAGAAATATTGATCTATTTTGGTAGATTCTTTCATTCTGGACAATCACAAGATATTTTAAAAAATGAGCACTATCAGGTCAAGTGATTTGGCATCCCAAATCTCCTTCTTTTTCTCATAGTCTATCCAAAAAGAGAATTTAGATCGAGAACCTGCTAAATTGGGGAACTCGGTCTCAAAGTGGATATCTTTTGCTTTTGGAACAAAAACATACTTAAATTAAAAAAATATACTTAAAAAGTCTTAAATTTAAAAAATTGTGTATTTATTAAAACTTAGGTAGCTTCATAAATATTTTTGAATAAGTTTAAAGCAAGTGGTACATCTTAATAAAGCCCATTTTTTTCCGTGAAATTCAATGATTGAAGTTGTAATTATCTCGCTTCTCCTTTCGCATGAAATTGAAGTCTCGCTTGTTCTTCCATGAAACTCTTAATTTTTTTCAATGCCTATATTCAAAGTACCAAAGTGAACAATATTGTTTTTGTAGTACAGCTTGAGGGGTTTGCTTTTTGCATCAATATGCTATTAGAAAACCGATTTGTTTGTTTGTAAACCAAGTAGACCGATAATCATGTCCGATATTCATGTTTTTTTCCCGTGATGTGTTCATGTCTCATCTAAAAAATACTTTATTAAACTTTCCCATCATGATATACTTATTATTCCTTTGTGTTGGTCGATCTAAGGCATGTTTAGTACTAATCTCTATCTCGGGGCACTAACATGAATATAGATTCTACCACTTTTAATTTTTTTATAATATCGCTTTAAAAATAATATAATTTAATATTTTTATATGAAATAATTTACACAAATTTCCAAAGATATATAATATTAGTTAAGCGTGACAGACTCATCCACGCACACATTACACGTGTTCAGTGCTCCCAACCATCCGATCCCCTCCGAACACTCACACAAAGACACGTGTCCAGTGCTCAATCAGCCCATGCAAACCCATGAGCGAAAAACACGTGACGGCATCCACATGAGCGAAAAAATCCTAGAATCCAGATTCCAAACGCCTCTTCACCCGTCACGGGAGCCTCGCCTCCGTGACCACCTCCATCCCTCCGACCGCCTTCTCATTCAGATCACTGAGGACCTGACTCTTTGCATGAGAGCTAAGATCAAGATTAGAAACTCAAGATTCGAGCATCAATCTATTTCAAACCCCAACATCGTCCCCAAACCCCGATATGGATAGCCCTCGACCTCTCCATCCCAAAGATCTCGCTTTCACCGCCACCATTTTTTTGTTGTTTCTGGATGGTGGGTTTTTTTAATGCTCCAATTAGGGTTTGGAGAAATTGATCTTCCGCTTCTTCTTTTCGTGAGCGATCATGGCGACAAGATTCGGCAAGCCTTCCCCGATTCACTTACGTAGATGTAGAATAGAGATTGGTGAGGATGGTGAGGGGTGAAGATCATATCTTCTTCTCTTGGTTTTTAGTTTTATTTTATTGTTGAGAGATTGTTTTTTGCATAAAGATTGTTTCTTGAATTGCATTTTCTATTATAATGAGAGATCATCCATAACTATTACATTTTCTTTATGAGGCCTAGTTTAGTTTTATTAAACGAAATTAAACCTAAAAAAAACACACTTAAATCTTTTATAGGTTTCCAAATTTAAGCCTCTTGTTTTATTACAAACACTAAAATGGACTCGTTGTACATCAAGAAATGAGGAAAAAGAATCACTTTTACAAATTTAATTGAAGAGGTTTCCCGTATTAACTAGCATGCTTCTTGTCTTGTTCCGTGAGATGCCTAACTCCCTTAGGCGGATAGTGCCATATTTTACGATCCTTCAAACCCGATCCCAATTTAGCTTAATTTGTCATCCACTCTATTGCATCTTCTCAAGACGTGATCAGTTATTCAGATTTGTGAACTTCGATGCAATTAGATCTATTTCTTTAGCTTGCTTTGAATCTTCTTTTGCTTTGATTACAGCCTTCATTTTCAAATGGTCTATCACATTCTTAGCATCACCTTCAATCACCAAGTGCACCCAATTATTATTCAAAGCTATCTTGAGGCCTTCTTTGCGTAGACAAACCTCAAGCATCGAAATGGGTAGCATTACGCATCGGTGCAAGATATCCCAAAAAGAAAGAGGCCATCGTAGTCTCTCGAAAACCCCACCAATTGCGTATAATTTTAGTCTTGGGTCGTGAAGAAGCATCAAAAATTGAGTTTAATATATCCTTCATTGGGTTTCGCCATTGTTTGATTCTTTGCGGTTTTGTCGTGATAGCAAGGTTTTTGCAATGAGCAAAGAACTCTTGAGAGGAAACAGATCCCCTTATCATTCTATACTTTCAAATGTGATGCAATCCTCGAGGATCAATTGATTGTCCACCTGCTAACCTTCAATTTATCATGAAACAAAGATGGAGAGAAGGAGGACAAAAAGCAACAAAGTGGAGACAAGAGATTAAAGAGAGGACATTGATAGCTTCATTCAAAGATCTGAAAAAGAAATGCATTTATTTTTTATAAGGCTGAAGAGAAACGAGTTATAATATCACGCCGACATGGCACAAGTTGTCCTCGAACTTATCCAACTTAGCGCCCACATCAGCAAGTTGCTACATGTGTAGGATAGTCTAAATTAACTTGGTTTTATCAAGGAATTCAACATAGGCCTCAACACAAACAAGAGTAGGAAAAACTAGATGGTTAAAATGAAAACCCCGATCTATGATGATAAGTGTGTCACCGTATGATAAACTTTTTATCCACTTGAAGAAGGACTTTGCATTCTCCAGCATTCTCTCATCGATACTATCAGCACTAAGGTACTACCAAGAAGATGTAGCAATCCAAAAAGAAATATCAAGAGTATCATCATTATTATCATGATGCATTTCTCCACCCTTTAGTAAAAATGAACACTAGGTACCAAGTTATCAAATAATCTAGAAATGCATGGTATAAAATTAAGGTCCCATAAAAAGGTGGATTGATGAAACTTTTATTGGTATACTTAATCGTAGGGTCGTGAATCATGTATTTGCCATTTTGTTAAATTTCGTGATGCATATTCCAATTGATTTGCACCAAATCCGGTAGGTTAATTAGTCGACTCACCCATCAAAGATTCCATAAAATGATAAATAGCAAACATTTAATTTACCTTCAATAACATTGTTTATTATGTTATTATTATAACTGTGTTTTGAGGATGTTTACCGTCCAAAGACCCTCATCTAATGCTTCGCGGACTCAAGAGACTTTTATCACCGGATTTCTAATTCAAGTTAAAAATATTTTAACAATCGCATTTCAAATGACTTGAATGTTAAATGTTGTTATATTAAAGCTCAATCAAGTGATTACCCGAACATGGAGAAATCCTCAACAAGGCCTCTCGCCTTCAAGAAAAGGATGAGATGCATTATACGGTTGAGCCAATTCATTGAATGAATATTGTCACGCCCCCAGCCCCCTACAAACCCGGGCTCTGAGGATGATCGGGCCGCATCCAATGGACCGGCCCCACCGGGTGCAAGGCCTCACGAAAACCCCGTCGAGTCAACCCTAACAAATGATATGAACATAACACAAAAGCACAAATAGGATAATCGAAACGAATATATAAGGCACGGACTTTAGCAGCCCTACAGAATCACAAACACAACCCAGCAATGCTTGCAAATTACAAATACATTCAAAAGCATCAAGCATTCATTAATTGTTTGTAAATAGTGGAATCAATTAAAAGGTTAGAAGATAATTCAAGAATATTGAAAAAGAGATCATAAACACAAAAGCATCAAGATAATTGCTTGTAAATAGTGGAATAGTGAATCAAGTAGGTAAAATGTCAGGTATAATGTTCCAAATAAAGGCTCATGGGCTATTTGCAAGCAATGGAAAACAGATTTTCTTCTTTTTTTTATTATTATTATCATTTTATTTTATTTTTTTGGTGAGACCTCAAGTGGCAGTGCCCATCTTGAGAATGTATCAACTGCCATTGATTAGCCTAGTGTTGCATTTCAGGTCAACACAGCAGAAAATGGCACACATAGTTGCACAATCAGACCCAGTACAGGACACAACCCAACACTATCAAGGCCGAATCATGCCAGTCCATTTTTTTATTTACATTTATAGAAAATAGCATGTTTTAAAAATCCAAAATTGTAAAATATTAAAAAAAATCAGCAAAATATTGTAAGAAATTTGAAATTTTTATTGATGCGTATAATTAGATAATCTACATTTAAAATATAAAAACTCAAATAAAATGGTTAAAAATAAATTCGGTGCTTTGCAAAGTTTTGGAAAAATAATATATACTATCTCAATTATATTCTTAGATTCAATTGATCATCTACTCTAATTGTTGGTACAAATTCCAAGAGGTGCTTGTTCTCTGTCATCAGCTGAGACTATGATTTACCAGCTGAGACTATGATTTTTCATCTCCTAAGTGTTAAGTTAGACATCCAATAAATCCACTCGCCCATATTATTGGTGATGTGATGTTGCGGAGGATCCTTATTCCCATTCACCAGAATAGTCCTTTTAACCTTTTGGATTTCAAATAGGCAACAAGTTCAACTGTTCATGCCCCTTGTGTGTTGGAGTCGATGAACTTTCTTGTCCATGATAAGATAAGCATCATGTCCTCTGCTATATTAAACTTTTTCTTCAGTGTCAAACCATACTTTAAGATATTAAAATTACTAATAGTTCCATATTAGTTTAGTAAATATGGCTATCAATATTCTTCATAGTAACATGATGAACCAATTCTTGAGGAGTTTTGCATGAGCTTTTTTGCCTCTACCAGTTAATATGCAATGGTCCCAAATTTGTTAAGTTAGTAATTATGGAAATAAATAAATAAGTCTATGCCTTTCATCAAAATCTTACAATTTTTTCACAAATTTTCTGTACCCAAATTACACTTGGAAACTAAAGGATTGTGGTTGTCAAAAGGTGTAAAAGCATAATTGCCTATCAAAGACCAGTGTGCTCTCAAAACCAACCATTTTATATTTGCAAAATTGTCTTTTTCAGATTTTATATGATTTAGATAAACTAAAAGTAACAAAATAAAAATATAAAAGGCCAACATCTATCTGGCCATTGGCATCGTCTCTTTGAGAAGTACCTAAGGTAATTACCAGGTGCTTTGAGACTTGGCCTTTCTCCTTGCTTGTTTGTGTCGCATCAAACCTAAAAGAGAAGCTACCCTAGAATCTGGGACCCCTTAATGATTGAGCTAAAGTAAAACTTATGCCTGATGTTAACCTTGTTATTGATTGATAAGTGTTTTAGAATTTGCCCAATGTATATGAACTAAAAATCTTAAGGCATTCACATTCAAGCCTGAGTTTCTTGAAGAGTGCAGCCATTCAACAGTGCAGTTAAGATTAAGAATGGACAGATAACAAATACGCTATAATTAATTGACACACATTGAAGTTAACAACCACAACAGAAGAATGACTTGGAGTGATACCTTCCTCTGAGAATTGGTTGCTAGGCAAGAGATCTATCAAATTAAAGACTTTTTCACTTGCTCCAATTGACTGCATTAGTGATGACCAATTGTCCCCTACCCAGAATGTCGAGTAAATTAACCACTCAGAATATAAAAGAAATTTCGTAAGTTGCTCTGCTGTAAGATGACCAGACATAATATTGATTCCACCGATCAGCACAGCAACCACCTACAAAATTTGACTTAAATGGACTTTATTAAACAATCTCATTTGAGTTGAATAAAATTTATTAGTGTTGTAATATACAAGTACAAACAACAGATGATGCAAATAAAGCATAATATTTCTATTAAATAAATGAACCAGAAAAAAGATAATAATGCTCTCCAGATATTTATAAACCAGAAAAAATTACAGCACTGATGCTTTAGTTCAAATTCATGATCTATGCTAAGTTTCCTCAAATAAAAAAAAAACAATGCTTTTAAAGCAGGGTTTTAGTGCGAGCAAATACATGTCATGAATTCCTCTAAACAAATTTAGACAACTGTGTTACATATAAATATATAATGCATCCTTGTTTGAATTAAATCATTTTGTTTATCACTTGCCCGTTTATTTCTACAGTAGCCTAGCATTGCAAAAATTAAATCAGAAATTTACAGCAACACTGTAAAAGAAAGGTAATCACCTGATCCTGACAAGGAAATAGTAGTACAAAGTTTTAAAAAGTTGTAACTTTAAATTATATCAGAATTATGAACTTGAACAGCATGAGTCAACTTCACCAAATTAATAACTATTATAAAATTCTTGTGTGATTCTATGATATTGATGTTAAGTGTATTTGCCACTTACATGTACTTAATGAAAAAAAATCATACAATTCAAATATATGGTAGGTTTTTACCAATAATTAAGTTTATTTGCTTTTTATTTTCTGGGTGTGGTCTATATATAAATTTATGCGTGATTCTATGATATTAATATAACAATAAGCTAAGCATCATATTCTTTGGAAAGGATAAGGTACATTACATGTTAATTTTCATATCCAAATCCTCATGTTTTTCCTTTGTTAAGCACTTCCCATGTCATTGGTACCCTTTAAAGCAAAAGGATGCAAAGGTTCAAGTGTTGGCCCTCATCTAGGTTCTTGTCCCTTCCCACACTAGCATCATCAATTTTACAACCAGTAACATTTATGAGGCTTCGATCTATTTCCATTCCTTTATTATCTCCATTTTGCACCAATGATGGCACCATACACCTTTGGATCTAATAAGTGCCAAGAAAATTAGTGAATGAACATCTCATGTGATTACACAGAGGAAATGAGAATTACTATTGAAGACAAAACCAAGGAACTCTCTACCAGCAAGCCAATGTTATCTAAATTTCCATTAGCATATGGACCCTCCAATAGGTAAACGTATTGACAGGAAGATGAGGAGGAAAATCTTGAGAAAAATTACACATCATGGGCCAAAAATATTAAACTGCACATCATTAAATTAAGTGCTAGTAGTATTATAATCAGCATCATTGATGAGGCATAAATCTAATTTTTTTACATTTATGATCTATAGTTTCCTTATTTATCTGATCTCCAGTCAGATATTTATATCCTCTTCTTTACAAACATAAATGAGGCTATTTGCTACTCTTATATCACTAATATCAGAGTTTATTTACAGGAGTTATCTATTTAATTGTAAGCCATATATTCTAACTTCTTACTTTTGTTGTGTTTTTACTTAAAGTAAGATTATTTTAGACTTTTTACTTTTAATTTTTAGGAGCTTCCTTTGTAATCATGCATACACCTCAATAAATCAATGTTAAGAAAAAAGGTTTAATTCAGAATTGATTTCTGTTTCTCTCTGACAATACTATTGAATCCTTGAAGATTTTTTCTGCCCTTGATTTTAATATCGATTTCTTGTTTAGAGTTGCTTCTTGTAATCTAGGGGATTGTTCAAATAAGGTGTGAAAGATTCATGGAATGGTATCAGTCTCTCATATCTGAGGATTGTTGCCTGGTTTTCCTGATAACAAATTTTCAACTTTTGAGGTTTCTGTTTGCCAAGAGTAGACCCAACCAATATTAACTTAGTTCTTGTGTAAATTTTTGAGTTCTTATCATGTATTATCTCAATCTATGCACTAAATATATAAACTTATTCATAAAGAGAGTGCCACTTTGTCCAGTAACATTTCTAGTATGGCATAATTATGGCATAATTATTGTTTCATACACCGAGACTTCTTCACAAATTCCCTGTATGTTCACAAGAAACTCACACTTTGGCTTGATTACAGTTTCTTTGAGGCAAACTGTTGATGTTTACTCCAATACTTGAGGAAGGTTGTTAAATTAGTTTTTTTTTTTAATATAATTCATGGTTATTTCTGTCTTACCATCTACTAGGTGTTTACCTTAGTTTAATTTAAATGAGTAATAACATATTTTGGTGTAATTTTCATTATCCAAATCTTTATATTTTCTCTAGGAGAGTGGTAGCTTATATTTGTAATCCCAAGATTGCTTCTGAATTCCTAAATTTATAATCAATAAATTCCTAGATTTCTTCTTCTTAGATTTATTGCTCACTTGCATGTAAGAATATAAAACATGAGAATAATAATGTAGACCCAATTCCATATTAGGATTGAAAGATAAACAGGAATGACTACTTCACTCCCTTAACATTTGTTTAATCTAGAAAGCAATCATAACATAATTAAAAAGAAGGTGTGCATAGGTTTTAAAATAATAAAATTGCTTCCTTCAAGATTCACCTGGGTGGAATGATAGATAAAATTAAAGGCCATACTCCAAAAACCATATGCAAAACTTTGTCTGGTACCTATATTCGCCAACTTCACAAGCCATTCCTGATACCTGCCATCAATATTCATAAGCAATAGTTGGTTTTATTGCACTTTATCCCATGAGATTTAACAAGATGATCATTACAGAGTGAGAGGCAGTCTTGCCTTCCAAATTCTTGTTTTTCTGTTCCATAGACTCGAACAGTCCTCACCAAAGATAGCGTCTCTTGTGCAACCTAGAGTCATATAAAAAATAAAAAAGTTTAAGCTAAATCTGCATGACATCACTAAATAAGAAATCAAACTTCAGGGACAAAAGAAAAAAAGAACCAAATTTGTACTTCATTAGCACAAGCAGTGAACTCCTGAGTTAACCTCGCTGCTCTTTTCTGATACCTATAAGCGATGGAAAGGATGATTGAAAGCATATAAGCACCAAATAGTGTTGAACGAGTGATACATTAGTCTAGAGAATCACATGAAGAAAAAATAGGGAATGAATGATCTAGCGAAATCAAGGAACATGAACCTGGGTGATGAACATGCAAACATAGTAGATATTAGACTTGTTCTTTGTGCTCAACATGATGGCCGAAATCTCAATATGCCCATTATATCAAATAAAAATAATTTGGTTGTCATGATGCCTACGATAATTTATTGCACCTACCAGAAGAATGCATAAAGCCGAAAGGAATAGGTAGGTTTGACAAGGATTACCCCTCCAGCATCCAGGTTTTTGCATATTTAACCATTCTCAAGCTATTTTGAGATGATGATGGAAAAACTAATCAACAAAGGTTACCCCACTTTACTAGTCTGGCCTACCTCCCAAAACTCAGCTTCCTGCCCATCTCAAACATTTTCCCAGCAATTTTGAGATGAAAGCAGCATGTGGAAAACATTACAAACACTTCAGGTATTTTTGTGATAGCAAATCACACAAGATCTGAATCCATAAAGACATAGCCAATTCCTCAACAAAATGAATATGGTATTTGTATGGGTAGAGTAAATTCTTGGAGGAAAATTAAAGGTTATACAAGAGTAATTTTAGCTTTATAGACCTAGCTGAGTAAAGCTAACTGGCATTTGGATTAAAGCAAGAGATACATAAAGGGATTGGTTATTCTACTACCGATAATCATCAGAAATTCAGAAGCGGCCTCCTACAGTGAAGAAGATAAGAAAATTGAATGCAAATTGTCTTTATTATTGCATAAATTGAATGCATGACTCTAAAAATATGCATAAAAAGGAAAAGTACTTACCGGCCATAAAAGAGCATTATCGTTGATAGGGTAGAGCATATTAACAAAGTGGACAATGCTAGAGGTCTTGATAAGATAAACAGATATGTTAATGCGCCCATCCCCTGTAATAGAATGATTATGTAAAAGTGAGTGGATTACATCGAAAGCCCTTTGAAATGCTTTAGATATTGTTTAATAGAATTATAACCTGAATAAAATTTCGAGAAATCATATTTAGATCACCGCTGATGACACGGGATACTTGTTGACAATCTGCCCCAAGTCTGCTAGTTAAATCACCAACTGCCTCTTTATCAAAAAAGAATATGTCCTGTTTTGGGTTTAACATCAAACAAATATTACATACTATGGATGAAACGAAACAGTGCAATTTGAATTAATAAGAATTTATCAAGGAATGGGATCAAGTTACAATTATAACCTGAAAAAGGAGAGAGGAATATAGAGCTTCTCTCATTCTTTTAACCTGCCAAATCTCGGACAAGTATTGTCAAAAGTCCCCAATTAGTGAAAGAAATCCAAAAAAAAAAAGCAAATTCTAGCAAACAAATTATATTTTCAGAAATATTTGGAAAAGTGCATCAAATGTTACCAAAATCATGTTTGCAATGCTGAAAAAGCAACCTCGTAGACCACTGAAAATCACATAATCCATTTATGCCGTCAGGAACTTTCATAGATGATTAATGAAGGACTGCAACATCTCAACTTGTCAATTGAGATGAAAAAGTGCATACACCAAAAATATCAGCATCGGTCTCTCAGAATTTTCCATTTAAGATTTTGAGAAGAGTAGGCATTTAGACAAGTTTCAAAATGACACTGATTATCATGCATAATGGGCCTATGTTGCATACTTTCTGGGGATATTGCTGGCCATTGCTCAATTTCCAAAAAGAAAATAACCTGAACAACAGCACTTTGGAAACAGAATCATATCTGTCAATGTGGGAGATGTACGAATGCATTAAATCATATCAAAAGCTAGTAATGTTTCAACAGCATTATGGTCTGTGTCATCCATCTGTTAATTACATGATGGTTCAAAGAAGAAGCTGCCATGATAAAGATGACAGGGCCATGAATATTTTATTTGTCTCACAGAAAGTAAATTCAACAAAGGTACATGGAAAACAAGTGAAATAGAGTCTGACAAGATTTGCAATTATAAATATGATAACATAAGCATGCAAGCCAAATATGGAAGTGGCCTAGTTACAGTCAAGCAGAGAAGAGATCAAGTGTGATTCTCATTGTTCATAATCTTAAGATACAAAAAAAGTAGGCTCTGATGTGCTCTGATGTGAGTCAAAATGTAATTTTTAGTTTAAGAACCCAAAAACTTAGAGATCATGAATGATAGTAGATTTGCTAGTCATCTTATGAGAATAAATTCAGAAAAAGTGGCTTGTAAGATAGCTTCATCAGGACAAGCTAAAACTTCACCATGCTTGATAGCTTCTTTTGTGTTCAGTTAAGACATTTATAGCTTCTTTTGAGCTCAGTTAAGACTTTCAAAGCTGATTTATGATACCCGTTCATGAATGGCCAGTCATACTTTGTAATTGATGCAGATTATAAGAGTTTCACTTCTTGTGGTTAGTGTACAAGTTCAGTTCTCACCATATGCTAAATTTTGGCTAAATTTTAACATTTATTACTTATAAATAAATAAGATAGTGGCTTAGTTGCCTCTGAGTCCATTTACAATGGTGAGAATCGCTATACTATAAACAAAAGTAATCCATACAAGACAATTTGGTAAGTGCGTTTTTAACAGAGAAATAAGAGAGAAATCCTACATGTAGCTTTCCTAAGAAAGCTCATGCCTCAGATTTCATTAAGATCACATTAGTTCAATGATGTCCCTTATCAATTAGATAAGATAACTAACCTGCAAATTCCTGAAGTTATACACAGCAAAATTACAAGCTTTGCATTTCTGTAGAATAGCATGCTTTCTCCACTCTGAGCAGAAAAAATAGATGCTGCCAAGAAATTTGGTATTGATATTTCTGAGAGCTGCACATGACTTGAAATGTAGAAAGGGTAAATGACTATAAAGCATAACATGTTCTATTAACTATCAAGGGTGAACAGGAAAAACATATGTCCAATTATCAAATGTAAACTACTGATGTAATATAGCATTCTATGTTCAAAATTGTTCTGCCTTAATATCAGTCTGGAAAACTAAGAGCATCCTTGAATCATCTAGTGCAGTCAAGCTGATAAATGGTGGATTTTCTAATTTAATAATTCCTTCTCCTTCTTTCCACAGTCTGTTACTTTTGGGTAGCATATCACAATTAACTCCTTTTCTAATGGTGGATTTTCTGCTTTCATGATTTCTTTTCCTTCTTCCTGCAATCTGCTTTCGACTAGCATACCACAGTTAAGATATCTTATACATTATGGAGTTCTGAATCTTAAGAAAAAGATAAAACATGATTTGGAGAACCATCCAATTTATTGACTGCAGAACAGCAGCATTTGATTCACAAACCCAGGATTGCTTTTGGGGATTGCATCTTATAATGATGTCGATGAGGCCATCAATGATGAACAGGCTAAAAATATGCCGTCAAATAGATATTAATCGTACGGTTACCAGTTAAAAGTGAAAATCGAGATAATAAGAAACAAAAGGAATATGAAAACAGAAACCCATTAGAGCTGTTTCTCAAGTATTTTATTGAAATTGATCCCAGTGATATGATTTCATAGAATCCTCTATGAAAAAGCTTCCCCAAATATAGTCGTTTGTCTAATATTGCATTTCAAAAATTTGAATTGCCACTGAGGGCTAAAACATAACAGATACAGGCATTCTAAATGTTACTAAGTGTAATAGAATAACCCATAAATATAACGTAACACATACAAAATGCACTAGCCGTGCTTGCTTTTGCATCTATCCAGAAATGCTAAGACTGAGCTACCCAATAATGAGCAGATATAGAGACAGCATTGACCACTTTTAAGCCATTATAACACCCTGATCTGAAGGATGACCACTAGTACTGAACCTGTTGACAATTATGTAGTCATTATAAATGTTAGTTAGATGTCATTCATTGTTGTTAAAAACATGGATCAAAATGACATGAAATGTTTCCAATGCGGATAAATGTAATAACCTGTTGATAATTTTTCTGAAAGATGGGCACATATTCCTAATCTTAACTTCAGTATATTTGCTAAAAAAACCATAAGATATGTGATCAGAAATGTGATCCGCTCCATAGTTGAGCCATCTTTTGGCCTACTTTTAATCACCATGTTGTATGTTGAGGATGCATTGGTGGCAACTAAAGCAGCTAAATTGGCAGAGGGGTTGCTGACAGGACAGTGAAGATCATGGCCTGATTCTTCAGTATTTTAGATTTTCATGTTTCTTATTTACATTACGATTCTATTTACGTTATGATTCTGTTTTAGACTTTCACCTAATTAGGACCCTCTAACTAGAGATTTGATAATTTTCGAGCTATTTAAAGGGCTGTTGCTAATAAGCGAATCAAGCATAAAGTAAGACAGCCATTGAAATATATATATATATATATATATATATAATAAAGTGGGTGGTGATTTAGATTTGGCTTTGTGTTTGGGACCACATTTTCAAACTTGTGCCTTTGCTTGCTAATAACTAAATGGCATCCATTTTTTGTGCAACCCACAACCCAATTTTAGCCTGAACTACTCACATCTATTACCAAAGTGAGATGAAGGCAAGCTCCCATAGTCTTTGTTTTCAGTTTATATTTAGTGGAAAATATAGCAGAGTTTCCCATCGCTGTGAAAATAATGATCAACCTTTCATAGGATCAATTTAGCACAACTGCCAGAGGATTATGCACTCCCCTCATTGCCAGAGGATCAAGTCAAAATCAACTATATTATTTCCTCTCAATTTAAAGAAGGGTTGCTCTTCGCACATTGAAATCAACTAGTGTGATAATCTATGCTAAGGATCTATCTCCATGAATTAGCTTTAATCAAAGGCTATGGATTAGCTTAATCAAGGGATATGAATTAGCTTTTCAAAATATATCTCGGGATGATCATAAAAAATTTATAAATACAAGATTATATAGACCTCAAGGTAGTCAACATATTTATTTATTTAGTTTCCAATTTAACTTAATATGAAAAACACAGGTAGCAATAAACTAATGACTTTGATTAGGGATTGGACCCATAAATTACAACTAACAGGGGAACAAACTACTCTCAACCCACAACCCCACCTAAATCACTTGCAGAGAATTTTTGGAATATTTCTTTGGGTTGTAGACTCCCAACCAAAGTCCGCTAAGTAATTAGCATATCCGCATTAATGATATAATGAAAACTATAGAAGGGGGATCCTACTACTGCATAAAATTCAATTAAATTTCCAAAACTAATTACCTGGCATACACAAAAATGTGAATTGAAAATGCATGTATACGCAAGTAAATTTTCATGTCTACGTGTTTTTGACTTGAAGCATGAAACAAAACATATGGCACCTAGGTATAGAAGTGAGATACATTTGCATTCACAATGAAGAATGCATGACAAGCCAAGTTTACAAGATGCAAGTGGAGAACGCCATCAATGTGTGCTTTACTATTACTAATGATTTCTACTTCATCAGGCATGATCTTTACAAACCATTTATAAACCTATCATATGATCTAAAATCTCATCACAGTTGATTCATTAAAATGTCATTTGAATAAGCCAGTCAACCTTAGACAAAACACACTATTTTCATTGCAACACAAAGCATCAAACTATAGAGGAAAAAAAACAGGGGAGGCATTAGTTCATAATCAGCAACAAGAACAGGCAGATCCAAAGCAAATCAAACCACAAAGTGAAAGATAAAGGGGAAAACAACAAGCATACCGCCGCAGTAACAAGAGCAGCAGAAGCCGCAAAGATGATCCATCGTTCACCCGCCACCATCATCCACATTCGCCGAAGCACATAAATTGCTGATGACGCTGACTTCTGCGCATCAATACCAACCTCTTTTTCCTGTTCATCAAGCCTCCACCAACTCCCACCAGGCAACACAGAGAGAACCAACTTAATCCCAGCCTGCACCCTCTCAAGCCTTCCCCCGCGCAAGTCTCCATTTTTCCCAAGGTTATCTTGGAAGGGAAATCCATTGACGGAGGAGGAGGAGGAAGGCGAAGACGATGCTGCCCGTGGAGGTGAGAGGTGATGGCGGCCAAGACGAATGGTAGAGGAATGGAAACGTCTATTGCTCGTAAGGAGAGAAAGCTTGGAAGGTGGGTAGCGTGGAAGGAGAAGGAGAGGAAGGGATGATGAAGAAGAAGAAGAGGAACAGCAGCATGAGCTCATGCCACCATTGATGCGATTCAAGGAGGTAATCGAAGAAGCCATTGATGAGATCTCCGTTCTCTCTCTCTCTTTCTCTTTCTCTCGATTTTTTTTCTTAACAAGTAACAACAAGAGGTTATGAAAAAGTTTTATCTAAATTTTTTCATGGTGTGTGTGTTTGAGGCTATCATCCAATGGTTTTTGAGTTTTTTTGTATTTTCAATATATTGATTTTTATTATATATATATATATATATATATATATTTGATGGGTTAACAATCAAATATATATATATATATATATATATGTATATATTGTTTTGTTTAATATCATATTTATTTCATGGGTAAAATCATTCATGTAGATAAAAATGAAGCTATATTTAGATATTAAAAGATATAGAATATCAAAGAAAATAATGTGGAAAATAGGATACCAAAAAAAAAATTGTGAATAATTTTTATTATTGTATAATTATTGTGGATTGATTTTTAAAATAATAATTAAATTGGAATTTGATGTGAGAAGTCTTTTTCTTGGAATTGGGGGTTACTTTGAGGCGGATAGTATGGTATTTTTTCAGTTGCTTACAAGCAACAAGAAGGAGAAAACCAAAATAATGGAAAACATCTATAAAACCAAATAATGGAAAACATCTATATTCAAGTCTACAACTCAACTTGATTTTTTTTTTTTCTTAAATCTATTTACTTATTGAGGAGTTTAATTAAAAAAAACCATTTTAAGTTAGAAAGTGATTTTGACACTATGTTTTTTTTTAAAAAAAATAGGTGATAAGCACTTACATTTAAGGGAAGTTAAATGTGTGCATAGACATAGAGCACAACTGCAAGTTTAATAATCATTTTTATGGTCTTATTTTAAGTGAGTTTTGGGGCTTTATTTTAATTTTTTTCCGAAACAAACAATTTACGTAAGAGATTTAATGTCAGCATAGAATGAAAAATAAGAGGAAAAAAACGTGGCTGAGGATTGTGTTATTTGAAAAATGATGAGTTAGTTAATTTTAAAAAAAAATTGATTGAGAGAAGCAGGTTGGATAATCATGATTGAAGAGTCACTATTGAGATATTAATCGTATGGTTGTGATGCGAGAACTGTGAATCTCATTTGATATTGTTTATCACAAACAAGCGTCTTTAGAAGACAAACTGACCATATATATATATATATATATATTATGATGTTTGAGGTTTTGCCCTTGAGCAATAAAAAACTATTAATTATAAAATATTAGTTTAAATTACTCTAACATGTGAAATTTAAAAAGTCTAAAGATGGTTTAAGGCAACAAGTAGCTTTGGAAATGAAGGTCATTTATCTTTTTTGTTTTTCATTTTTTTTTTACACAAGTGACAAAAGAATAAGTAGGTATAGAAATACACTAATTATAATGACTTAACAATTTTTTTAAAATTTATCATATGAGATGAGCTAACAAGTGAGCTAATGAAGACTTGTCATACATGTCTAATAAGATATAACAGAGACTATAACTCAATAATGGTAAATTATTTTGTCATATAACACTAAAAGACAGAGAATACGATAGAGTATATACACTAAGATCCAGTAAACAGTGAATAAACTCATTAAATAATGTATAGAAAGTTTTATTATTATACATAAGTACGAGTTTTTGATCATACGCCTGCTCAAGCACTACTGAATGGCTTATTAGTGCACTAAGCACACGCTTCATTGTCACATACATTCATCTTTTAAAAGGGTTAATGTGTCAAACTTACGTCACACCTGAGACTAAAAGACCAAAGCGTGTTTTTTTGTATATACGAGTAAACGTAATCCATGAACGTTCATAAAATGTTAGTGTCACTATTCATCTGCACAATGCAACTGAGATCAAAATTCTCCGGCATTGCAGAGGCTATTGTGGAGATTCATAGATGACGCGGCCTCTCTCTATTATTATTATTATTATTATTATATATATATATATATATATATATAAAGGAAGTATTTGAAACAAATACAAAAATGTAGAATGGCGTGGAGTGAAGGATCTCTACGGCTAAACAAGGAAGGCAACGTCTACACGACATATAATATAACACAAAAGAAGATGAGACGTTTCCCCCTTTCTCTCCCCCCAAATCCCTATCCCTTGAAATCTAGCCCACACTTTTTCAATAAACCCCCTCAACATTGGTAAAATTATAGCAGATAGCTCCTAGAGGAGGAGCCATGGCCGCCACCGTCGTGCTTGGGAATCTAAACCTTGCTCTACTCATCGACGCTACTGCCCCGAGGAACGCCGTCGGGGAACGAGGAAGGAGCTGGTCGCCGGAAATGGTGATTAGTTGGGCTAAGAGAGAGCTGGCTACGTCGCCTGTGGCTTGCCATGGTAGGAGTTTCCAAGATTACGACGTTGCCGGAGGGGAGGCGCCGCGGATGGTTAACCATCGGAGGAGAGGAGTCAATTCCTCCTCCAAAGTCGGGGCTGTGGGATCGGATGGCGGCAACGGAGGTGGGGATGAGGATGATTTGGAGATGAAGCTGAGGAGCCGGCTGAAGGATTTGGAGGAGATGAAGGAGCTCGAAAGGAGAGCTGAGGAATTGCAGCGCAGCGTTTCCGGTGAGGGTTCTGAGGAGGATGGGGATGGGCCGGAGTCCGAGGAGGAGAAGCGCGAGAGGGTTAAAAGAGAGCTCGAAAAGGTCTGCAAGCTCTTAAAAATTCTTCCTTTTTTATTTTTTTGGAATTGATGAATTTATTTCTGAGAGAAGTTCGATTCTTGTTTGATTCTTTCTGTGAATATTTCTGCATTTTTCCCCCATTTCTCTTGATTTATTGATTGTGAATAGCAGCACCTTGCTTTTGATTACCTAACAATTGATAAATGGCAAGCACTGATGATGATGTATTTGCGGTGTTTCCTTTGCTAAGAATAGCTGGCCAAGGAGCAGGCTGAACGGAGGGAGACAGCTGAATTGATGTTTGAGCTGGGGCAGAAAGCATATGGGAAGGGTATGTATGCGCGGGCAATTGAGTTTTTGGAAGCTGCATTGACCATAATCCCAAGACCCACGGCTTTTGGTGGCGAGGTAGTTTGAGAGCATTCATTTCATTCTGATGTTCTTTATTATGTTCGACCTTCAATGCGAGAAAGGGCACATTTTTATACTGCAAATTCGGTGCTTTTCAATTCACCATTTGATTTGGCTGGAATTGGTCTATTTAGTTATGAAACATAAGCATGTGAGAAAGTTAGTTATCCCAGCTTTGATTACTATTATGCATGGATTTGTATCTAGCATGTTTTTTTTTTCAGATTTGTTTAGTGCTTAAGTCTGTCAACTTCTGTTGTTTTAGATTCAAATATGGCTTGCTATGGCATATGAAGCCAACAATCGTCACCGAGATTGCATTGCTCTATATCAGCAGTTGGAGAAAAAACATCCAAGTATCAGCATTAGACGCCAGGCTGCTGAACTTCGATATATCCTTGAAGCTCCAAAGCTGAAAATATCCAAGGATGAAATGGTCACCATACCTTTGATTGGCTCTAGTTATGACTGGTAAGCTTTCTCATGAGGGATCAATCTATTTTCTTTGATTAAATAAGCATGATTAAATTTGGGCGGCTTATGCAATTATGTTCAGATTTTGCTTTCCTCATAAAATGGTATATCTGGTTCATAAAAGTTGTCTCCAGCTGTTATATTGTTTTTAAGTTTATTTATTGGATTTTCATGCTGTCTCTGAAATTTTAGTTAGGTGAAAATATTTAGTCTTGAATTCTGAATTGGTTCCTATGTCATGAAAATTACATGTGAAGAGTGTTTTATAGATATAGCTATTGATGGGAGCATCCCAAATCTGTAGTAAGTCGCATTATTTGGCTTGTTTCTGGTGTTAGATGTTGTCTCAGAACAAAGCAATTTGTGTTTTCTTAAATTTGAGTGTTAGTTTTATTATTATTATTATTATTATTATTATTATTATTATTATTATTATTATTATATCTGTTCTTGACGGGTGGGGGTGTGCGAGTCTGATAGGTTTGTTTGTGAATTTTGTTTTGAGTATGATTTGAACAATAGGCATTGAAGTTAATATCAGTTTTTATTTAGATAAGTCCTTGTTGTTCTCTTGATTCCTAAGTCCATTTAGTATTCAAACTTTGCTTTGATATGGTCTCTAATGCCCAAAAAAAAAAGAAGAAGAAGGAGAAGAAGAAGAAGAAAGGGAGGTAGACCTGTTATTAGGAATCAGTGAATGAATAAGTTCACTTCCAGTGTTACACTGCCCTCAGTGGGTGCGGTTGCTTTAGTTTCCTAAGTGTGATTGCTTAGAACTTCTAGCTGGTTAATCTGCGTGGAAACTGTAAATAACACTTATATATCCTCATAAAATTTCTCTTTTTATGTCTACTCCTACAAAGTTAGGATCACTTTTTGGATTGCTTTACCGGTAAGAAAACTAAACATGTTTCTTAATGTTTAGAAACGAGTCCCAACTAACAATTGCTTGTCGTAAGATTTGCTTAGTGATTGGTTGTTTTGAGGAAATTCAAGTTATCAGTTGGTCTAGTAAGTTGCAGAAAAAGCTTAATGTGGTGTCATGGATCATGGATCCTTAAAAATACAACAAAGAAAGATAGGGTTATAATGATGGGCTGATGAAATATCCGATAATTTGGCTGAAAGTTCTATATAAATGTTGAGATAGAACAACCCACTTTGTATAAACTAGCTGTTAAGTGTCTGGTTGTGTTTGTAAATGAGACCTTAAAGCCTGATTATTTTTAATTGAATAGTCAGTCAAGTTTGTATAGTTTAATTAGGCAGAAACTTTAAATAAAGTATTTTTAGATTGAGCCAATAGAACTCTTTGCAGTGAGGTTTCTCATCTTAGTACTTGTTTAATCTGCACTTTATTATGAATGAATTCAAAATTTTTTTTGGTTGTATACATGTATTGATACTGTTGCTATACACCTAGACACAAATGGAGCATGTAAATATGTTACTGTATCTTGATTTTTATTTTTTCAATGGCCATGCTTTTATTGGACAGCAACAGCCATATCGGTGTGATGAAGTCATTGGAGCAAACTCAAGCATTAGATGCCTGAACCTTCAATAAATAAGTTCACTGACCATCTTTCATCTGGTGTCTGCAAGTGTATTAGGATTACGACCTAAAATTGCTATATGGCATAATATAGTTAGGAACGCCATGCAACACACCATTCAGTCTTCTTGGTTGATTGCTTTTTGATAAGTTGGATGGTAGTTTGGTGGTATTATATCTTAATGAGAAAAATTGAGATAATCTAAAATGCATAATAAGAACACAGGGAAATGGGTTCTAGGAGAAGCAATGGGATTGTGCAACTTATTCTGCTCAAGGTTTTGGTGCCTCCTGCTTGGAGAGGCCTGACGTTTTTTTTTGTGATGTGCAGGTTTACATCTCCATAGAACCTAGTACCCTGCTTTTTGGACCAAGATTTTCTACTGGTTATTTAGGCAAATAGGATACATCTAGTTAAGTTTTCTTTGATATTAACACACCGATAACAACAATGGCAGAAGCACTTTATCTAAAAGATATTCTTGATTTTCATATATCCTACATTGTTGAGCATGCAGAATGATGTAAATCAGTAAACGGCCTCATGAAAGTAACAGACAGGATTGTTGAGGTCCTTGTTCTACACTTAAATATATGAAGTGGCCACTTGTTGAAATACGCAATGTTGAGTGGTTGGCCGTCTTAAGAACTCCTGAGGTGTTGCATCATGATGGTGTTAAGCTGTATGGGTGGGCTGTTTGTTGTTGTTCAATGTTATCAATCAAATTGAACTTTAATTCTTTGTGCTGCTGTCTTCTCAACTTTCGTTCGACTTGCAATCAGAATCCTTTTTCCGAATTAATCTGGTCCTCTGTGTGTAATTTTTCCTTCATACAATTTCTCTCATATGCCTGTCTACATTTACGATTATTTTGGAGAAGTCCTCTGGCTACCCTGAAACTTCAAATGGATTAAAATTCACATGCTATATTTGAAAGCTGTTCCTTCTTTCTGACTTTCATTTTACACCGGCAAATAACTGAGGTAGAGAGCACTCAACTAGGGCAAAATTATTTTCCTTGCAATGCAGTAGTTATCCAATGAATGTTGTGACTTTTTAAATGTGTCAAACTTAATCTTCATTTGCAGTTGCATGAGATCTTCAAACTACATGCAAAGTATTCTTAAGTAACTATTAATATTTGTGATAATTCTAGGTATGCCGGTTCATGGAGTGACAAGTACAAGAATCGGGGCCAGAGAAGAAAGGTGACAACAACCGACGAACTTCCTTCATCAAGGGACCTCCTCGGTGACTTCTTGGTCTGGCGCCCGCCAACCGGCTGGGAAAAAAACCGTGCCTTCTGGATTACCCTTACATTGTGGCTGGGCTTACTTGGAACTGCCCTTCTCTTGCAGCAGTGAGCCTTCATGGTTGATGCTAACCTGTGAATGGAGCACCACTTTTATGTGTAGTATTTCCAGTTCAAGCATGTATATGTCATAGTTAATTCTGTATATTTTTATAAAATTTTAGTCTCTTCCAAAAGCAAGCCATGTAATAATGTAAATTTCTTATCTGAAGCATACTGGTGAATTTCTTTGCCAAACAAATACATGGTTCTTGTCTGTTCAGAAAGTGTGAGGTATATCAAGCAGGATCTATTTAATCAAATAGAAATTCATACTATATCAATATTATATTAATAATATTCTCTATATTCTTTTTTACTTGTCACGTTTTGGAATTTTTTTTTTTATTTGTCACATAAAAATTTTGTACAATATTAAATAATTTTTTTCAAATTTATTTTTTAATTTAATTTATTTGTATAATTTTTAATAAATTACAATCAACTAAACATTAATTCATATATTCTACATAGAGGTAGTTTGAAAGAGTAATCGAATTTTTTATAAAATATAGGTAATTAATTAATTTTAATTATTTTTTTTAATAAATATGATAAATAAAAAGGGACGATGAGTATATAAAATTTTAAATTCTTGCCAAAATCTCATAAACCAAAAACTGTTACTAAGAGTTAAATTACAAAACTGCATGCATCATGCATGAAAACTTCCAAGCCAAAATAGTCAAGTGATAATGTCCTTCCAGTTCTAATCTTGAGCCATCCACAAAACATGTGGTTGGTTCTTATCTCACAACAGCACCAATTATCATCATCATCATCATCATCATCATCATCAACAACAACACTAGACAAAACTCTCCTCTCTTTCCACACCAATAATTAAAAATATTCCAGAATCCAATGGGAGCACAGAGAAACAAACATGGCAGTAGTCACACAAGCAATGGAGAAGAACAAGAACAAGACCTGGAGGTTCTGAAAGCTGTGGCACAAGCATGGCATGCACAAGCAAGCATTCCAGGAACAACCAAGGAATTTGAAGCCCAGAAAAACAGGTTCAAACAGAGACCATCCAGGTTCAGGATGGAAGCCATTAACATGGCTTCAAAGGAAGGTGCTGATTCCCACTGGGACTTTGGCCAATCTTTGTGGGACTCTTATGAGATTGTGACACTGTCAAAGAAGCTGGAGGCTAATCTTTGTGTGGATGACCCTGTGGTGATCTGGGCTGAGTCTGGCAGGAGGTGGAAGAGGAGGAGGGAAAGTAGCAATAGTTTGAGGAATTTGTTTCAGAGGATCACTTCTTCTTCTTCAAAGAGATTGGATGCTGATTTTTCTGTCTGATGAGGCATATGGATGATGGAGGAAGACTATTTCTCTTGCTTTTTTTCTGATTTGTTTCTTGGTTGTTGTTCTTGATGCAGATTTCTTTAACTAATAAGGGGAGAACATATGAAAAATCAAGTTGATTGTGACTGGATATATATATAGTTTGTGTATCTCAACATAGTTTTGATGTTGTTGTTGTTGTTGTTGTTGTTGTTGTTGTTGTGTTGGGAGAAATTAATTGTGTTTTTTGTGGAGTGTTAAATCTTTTGAAATTTCTGCATGGTCTCATGTGTAAGAGTTCCTGATGGTGCCTGTTCATCTTCCAATTCAATTAAATGAGCTTGTTCATCTTAAGGACCCCATAATATTAATAAAGGTTTTTAAAACTGCAAAAGAATCAACAAACAACCAACTTGGGAATTTTCTTGGTTGTTTTTTTTTTAAAGCAACTGCACACACATCCTACTGCAACTCAATCAGTCAGGTATTTGTGGAAAGTGCTGCTCAATTGTTGTCACTGTAGAAAAAAAAAAAAGTATAACTCTTACTGTATCTAAAGCAAAGTACTCATTAGTTGAGCTAACATGTATGCCAAATTTATTAAAAAAAAATTAAAAAGAATGAATGAAACTAGCAATCTGATATAAAGTTTTGTATTTGATATAACTCTAGTCTATTGAAACTATATACATTAACCATGCACTTGGGTAATTAGCTAATTAAATCTTATTGTAATTATAACTATATGAAGCATGGAATTTGTTAGAAAAAGTAGTCAAACCCTGGCTATTATTTGCTTTAAATCAAGTAGGAAAAACTCATGGCCCATTTTAGTGAACACTTAAGTTGCAAGACTAATGGGCCGTATCTTAAAAGGAAAAAAATTTTAAAAAAAATCAACACTAAGAGCATCAAAATAGCATTCTTTAATCTTAATTTTTAAGTTTATACTTAGCTCCATTGCAAAAACCGAATATGAGACATGTAAAAACTCTCCGGTTCAAGTTTTGATGAACACAGTGATGATAACGGGTTACCGGTTGTGGGTGTAGGTTTACTTCCTATACCTCATATCGTCGAGTGAGGGTACACAAGTTGGATGATCAATTCCCGGTCTATTCGTACCCTTGATGTATATATAACACTTGTCACTTTTCTTTAAAAAAAAAAAACTGATTTTATGATGAAATCATATGAAAATTAATAATTTTTACATTTAATTTTTCTTAAATATGTTTGTAAATTGTAGGTTTTATTCAGCCTATTTTGAAATTATTTTTAAGGTTGCACATATGTGTATATATATATGGGTAAATATCATCTGTGGACGTTCGTTAAACGTCCGCAATGTGAGCACAGTACCAAATTAATTGCTACAGTGAGACATAATGAAGGGTTAGATGGATTAATTAATCTTGGTTATAGTGCTCAACCGTTGAATTGAAATCCAACGGTTGAGACAAACGTTCGTAGATTTCAAATTTATGAACGTTCTCAGATAATTCATCCTCTCCATATATATTGCTTTACTCTTAAATCATCTATATAATCATATTTAATTATTTTCTTAATTATCCAAACTAATCATTTTCGTTTCATTAAATTCTACAAAATTTCTCACCCATTAACTAACTTCTGCCCCAAGGTATAATGTGCAAAATTCTAACTTCCAAATGATTTATTTTAAGGGTATAACTTCAAGTTCATAATGAAAATTCATCTCAATATGTTTTTTTTTTTTACTCTAAAAAATATATTTACAAATTCACACCCAAATTCCTTTCTTCTTATAGAAATATATCCTCAGTTTTGAGTCCTTTTCAAATATATACACATACACACATATATTAAATAAAACCACAAAGAGGAAATAAGTGTATGACATTGAATACTTTATATACTCATTTTCAATTTGTAAGCAAGATATGAGTACCTCTACGTGCGCAAAATAACAATAATAGCATTGTTAATTAATTAATTAATTAAAAAGAAAGGAGGGGAATGAGCTTGTTGGGTAAGTATAAGACACGTATGAATTAAACACTGTTTTTGAACTATGATAATAATAAATAAATATAAAGAAGGAAAGATTGGAAAAAAAGTGGAAAAAAGAGTGTTGTTGTATTATTTATTAAAAAAGGGTGGTGGTCCAATGATGATATTGACAAGAGTGATGTTGAAAACGCGTCTCTTGGTGGTCCATATATGCCCCATTGCATCTCATCAATATCAATCATCTCAAAGACTCAAACCATGTTCAAATTAGTCCTTTTATTATTATTATTATTATTATTATTATTATTATTATTATATCTAGGATCATCTATCATCATGCATCCATCCATTTATCCTTCCTGCCGACACTCTCTTTGTCCCTATTCTATTTTATTTTATTTATTAGCTCTCATATCTGATTAAAGTGGATGTTTTGATCATTTAGACCGTCTCCAATTGACGTCCCAAATTTTAAATTTGGGGTCATAATTATATAACTCCAATCCATCAATAAATTTCGTTTCAAATTAAAAAATGCAGGGGGTTGAATGACCCAAAATTTGGGGCAATTATTTATGTTTAAAAATTTTATTTTATTTAGTAACTCTCACGTCTTATTGAGGTGGATGTTTTGATCCTTAAATACATGTTTTTTTTTTTAATTAAGTGAGTTTGATTTAATGAGGTTTTTATAAATTAAGAAAAAAAAACTAGATGTGTAATTTCTAATTTCAATGTAATATTTGAAATATTTAATTTTTTTTAGTTGATTTTAAAATTGAGCTGAAGTGATGTAAAATGATTTTTGAGATGCTTATGATAATTAAATTGTAAAATGATATTAGATAAAAATAATAAAAAGAAAATGTAAAATATAATAACTATGAAATTTTTTTATTGCATAAATAAAAATAAATATTAAATCAAAGTAAATAAAATCACTAAAAATCTTTTATTTTTTTATTTTTTTTATGTAGCCTCAAGATGAAAGCTAGTACCAATGGCCTTCTTGGCCGGGAGGGTTCGATATCAAACTCAAAAATCTAAGCAAAATGAGTGTGTAAGTATTTATTAAACTTGTTTCACATCTATGTACGTTCCTATCTTTTCTTAAATGAAAGGTTCTTATCACCTATCTGTAAAAGAAAAAAAAATAAAACAAAACAAAATAAAGAAGAAGACTGCCAGCATACTTAACACATGAAAGTCGGAAGACCTGTAATTTAGTTTTTGATATGATAAATAGGGGGAAAAAAAAGTTTTTAATCATTGGTACGAAAAATAAAACAAAGAATTCAGTAACATCATCTGCAAGATGCAAGGGACCATTCTAGGATTTCATTTTTTTTTTTAAGGACTGTTACCACATTTGTTATGCTATAATTAAAAAGAAAAAATGGACAAAACATTGATTTGAATAGAGAACAAATTATTGACTATCTATTGCAAAGGTGGTAGTTATAGTGCAATTGATGTGGTGGGTTTAAATTTTATTATTTTATTTTATTTTATTTTTTTAAAAAAAATTCATAAAATATCTCACTTACTCGGTTTTAGACTAACATGTTATAATTTGAAAATGCATGTGAGAAACATCTGGAAGGAAGAGATTTTGCAAAGTTGGAAAATTTCATTTATTCTGTTTTTCAACACATTTGTAAGCTGTTAGCTGTATAGGGTGTAATGTGGACCCTGTTATTAAGGGCAAGCAATGCCCATTTTCAATGTTTTGAGAATGACCATTCAAGGAATCCATTCCATAAAATCAATTTTAATTTATATATATATATATATATATATATATATAGCATTGGATTCTGATTGATTAGGATTCTCATTAATTTTTTTAAAATATTGTCGACAAACTATTCTAAAGGACACAAAAAAGAAAAAAAAAATTGAAACCTTAATATTTGATTAGGAAACAAAAATAAAGGATTCTCAATTGTTAGAAAATGGTTATAATATTGATTAATTTATATATATATATATATATATGTATATATATATGTTAGTTTAATTTAATTTATTTGGATAATAAAGTAATTATTGACTGTGAATATTTTTGTTTGACATGCCACTAATTTGTGAGCTAGTTTTTAGGGTTTTTTTTTCCCTATGCAAGCACAAATTCAGAGTTTTTGATAAAAAGTATGTTTGTTATTTTATATACATTATAAATAAGAAAAACTATATATCAACACTTGTTACTTTGTTAAAAAAACCGAAGAAAAACTATATATATATATATATATATATATATATATATATATATTTTTCCATCAATATCGTTTGGGATGAAGAGAAAATGTAAAAAATAATTTGGTTTATAAATAAATAAGGTTATTATTATTTTTATTATAATACATTGTTTTTCCCATTCTCTCTAGTTTTCCAACATGGTTCTATTCTCTCTCTGCTGAAGCATAACCAGATCTTTAAAAATTTAACAAAATAATAAAAATAATATATCTCTTTGGAATTTAAAGGTTTATGCAAGCAAAAAACCAATGCAAGTTCCACCTTCTCATGTCAGTGACCAACCATCTCCCATTTCGGCAAATCACGTGTGCTATCCAACCATATGTATAAAAACTCAAACCACTTTAATACCTCACATGCGGTATACACATATATTTTTATAACAAAATACTTTCCATGCGGAAGTCCTTAGGTTTTTTAAATTCTTCGACAAATGTCTAATGACATCCGTTAGATCATGATCTAATAATTATTATTTGGAGACACAATGTGTAAATTTACTGTTAGTTGCTATATTTTAATATTGTTATGAGGTGTTAGATGCTGTTAAATATTATTTGATATTGTGTATAAACGGGACGGTAGTCTGCCACTATTAGATGTCTCTAGATGACACGATCTCATATTATATATATATATATATCATGATTTAATAATTATTATTTATAGAGATGATGTGTAAACTTCCTGTTAGTTACTATGCTTTAGTATTGTTATAAGGTGTTAGATATTGTTAATATTGTTTGATATTGTGAATGAACAAACAGTGGTCATTAAATGCATGAACATGACACGGTCTCAAATATATATATATATATATAATTACTACAATATATGAAGAAATAAAACATCATCATTATTTATTTATTTTTGTAAATATAGATAAATCATGTGTCAAGCCATGTGTGAGTTTTCTAATTATACTATACATCATCACCCCCTATGCAGTGAGAATTCAGTCCCTAATTTTTGTCCGCCCACAAAAGACAGGTGTCAAATGACAATAAGCTATAGGACGCCCTTGGCATTATTATTGCTTATAAATATATTATAAACATATAAAAAAATTGATATAGACACAATTGAATTAATATAACTAATAATATAGTCTCTTAATAATTAATTTAAAAAATATAAATATAAATATATAAATATAGGTTAATTAGTTTATTCATTTAAAATATTGAGTTGAATCAAACTCAACTAATATGTTTGGCTTGTACTTAAAATAGATTAGCACATATCAAATGATGTATTAAAATAAATAATAATTCTACATCTCATGTAAATTTGTAATTAAATCTCTTCATCTAATGAATATTACTACAATAATTAATTAAAGAAGAGTACATAATGATGTAGATGAAGGAGTTGATCTAAAAGGCATTCAAGTTGGTAGGTCTTGCATGCAGTGAGTGTGTGCATGTGCTTTACAGGCAGGACTCTCCAATATCAACCTTTTAATTATATATATACCTTTTTCTTTTTATTTTATATATTAACATATATGATATATATTTATATATGATAACATGATCAGTGATCAAAGTGAGAATAGAAGAATATGAAAGACAGAATGGCTGCTTAGCTCATCTGGTTGACCACCGAATTTTCAACAGTGGCATGCACTTCCATGCATGCCACTATATATATATATATACACGTGCAATGACTCTTATACCCTTCTTATAATTCTTTTTTTTAAAAAAAAATCTTTATATGTTAAATATTTCATTAAAAAAATTATTAATTTTAGAGATATGATAATACAAAGAAAATTATATTATTTGAAACATGCATAGAATTGAAAAAGAAAGAATAATCAGACCAATTTCATGCTAAACAGATGGCTCCCATGCTATGTGTAATATATGAATATATTGATATGTAAACTTGTATATTTGTTTAAATATTGTTATTTTGTGTCGGGAAAAAATAATTTATAAAAAATTTATTTATTTTTGAAATTTATATTCTCTAAAAATGGAGTATGAAAAAGATATATAAAGATTAGGTTAGTTGTTTTATAAAAATGTTTCTTTTGGCACGGCTTATAAAAAATCATGTAATTTTATATTTGTCGCATATCACTCAAAGTCTCCACACATATGTCAACCATGTGAATGAATATTAATTTTTAATAAATGTTTCTTTAATAAAAGTATAATACTATTAATTACTCTCACTAACTCAAGTTGCCCTCACTTAATAAGTTTTTTTTTTTGTGTTATTTTTATTTATTAATAAATTAATTAATTTTTAAGTTAAATTAATTCCACGATGAAGGATATACTGAAAAAATTAACATTATACATATGTAATTAATATTTTTAAAAAATAAAAAATAATATGCATATATATATATATATGGTTTAAATCATCTACGCATGTGCATATTACTGTTTTCTAGAGATAGTTATTTACAGATGTTTGAAAAATTCATTCATGATTATTGTACATCACTACTCAGTACTGTTTGACATTGTTTAATACTGTTTATGAATGAATTTTAGCAATTGCATAATAATTTTACGGATCAAGACAACTGTGGATGTCTCTAAAATTTGATAAGCATGGACAAATCACATGTCAGAAAACGACATATTGAGGAACTAAGCTTTACAATATTTGTGCCCTCTACATGCTAGAGCTAGGATTCAAAATTGCCCTTCAACGGGATGAATACTTAGACAAAAGATGTGATACTAATAAACTAGTGGTCTGTAATAATAATAATAATAACAATAATAATAAAAATAATATAATAATAATAATAATAAAGAGGAAAGCGAAGCTTCCCATGCAGTTTCCTTTTGGTTTGCTTGTTCCGGAAAGATACTCATTTTTCTCGTTGTCTCATGCGGCAGGTAATTATTGGCTGTCTTTTGGTTTAATGTGACTCATACTTTGCTGTATATATAGTTAATTATTTAATTCTTAATTACATCCCAGGTATGAACTATAAGTCTATTATCAAAGGTTTAGGTTTAAAACAATAAAATAAAATAAAATAAAACATTGGTTTTAATTTTTTTTTTTGAAAAAAATATCTCTAAAATTTTACTTGCATATTTTAAAAGAAACCAAGTCAATGCTCAGTGTCATCCGTTCACATTTAGTGCTAAAATTATGGGCCAAAAATAAAATAAAATAAAATTTAAGCCTCAGTTATTATCTACTTTAATTTAAAATAAATAAATAAATACAAAACAGTATAAAGTGAACAAAAAACGGATGGCCAAAGTCATTCAATTCCATATTTATCAGTTCTCAGTTAACCAAAATTCAATATCCAAAATATAAAAATATTTTCAAATGGTTGAAGGAAAACCTATAATGATATTAGACTAACTTTTCAATTTAATTAATATTAATTTAATTTTACTTTATTTTTTATTTAATTCACATCTTCATTATGATTAAATATAATTTTTAAATAATAAATGTTATGATAAGAGATTGATGAATTTTTTTTTTATCCTTAACCCACTAGTTCCATAAAAAAAAGTGAGGTACTCAAAACCCTAAAAAAAATAGATCTCTTTTATGAAGTGTTTTACATATACCAATAATTCAAATTTAAAACCACTTATTTAAACAGTCAAAAACGTATAAGTTGTTCCAGGTTAATGAAATATTTTGAAAGATATACATATATAAAGTTTATAAATTCAAATATTTTTTTAAAAAATAATTATTGCCTAATAATTTTTTCATTATATATCTCTCTTAACAAATAAACTAAATAAATCATTTCTATAAAAATCAGAAACAACCTTTTAGTCCATTAACACCAATCCTTTATATAAAATATCCATTTTAACAAAAACCTAAAATCAAATCTCAAAATCACACGAGATGACCTAACAATTACGCTAAGTTATCAACTCCACATCTGCGCACTTCCATGAATTCCCTTAAATAACCGGTGCTATTCATCTATTTATAATTTTATATAAAAAATAAAACTCTATAAATAAAAAATAAATAAACCATTTACATATATATATATATATATATATATTAAAAACAAGCAAAGCAAAGCAAAAGCAAGTGTAATACAACCACCACCAACCTCACCGCAAAGACCAAAGCAAAGACCCCACTCTCCACACTCTCTAATCTCTATATACTCCCACCACCACCTCTTGAGCTTCTCCAATCTCACCATCTCTTCACCATCTTCTCCATCAATGGCTTCTCCACCAGACACAAGCAAAACAACCAAACTAGAACGCTACAACAGCTATCTCCGCCGCATCAACACTGCTCGTCTTCTCACTCTCTCCTCCCAACTCCTTTTCCGCACCACTATCTTAGCTGCTCTTCTTCTCATCCTCCTCTTCACTCTCCACCACCCTCCTCTCTCCTCCTTCTCCTTCTCCTCTTCTCCTCCTCATTCTCACCGTTCTCTCCTCTCCTCCTCCTCCTCCTCCTCCACCTCTTCCTCTCTTTCCTCCCATTCATTCCAACGCCAAGTCCTCCACTCCGCCACTCCTCGCAACCCCACCGGCCTATCCGTCCTCGTCACCGGCGCCGCCGGCTTCGTCGGCTCCCACTGTTCCCTCGCCTTAAAAAAACGCGGCGACGGCGTTCTCGGTCTCGACAACTTCAACTCTTACTACGACCCATCTCTCAAACGCTCCCGCCAATCTCTCCTCTCCAAACACTCCATCTTCATCGTCGACGGCGACATCAACGACTCCTCTCTCCTCAAAACCCTCTTCGACCTCACTCCATTCACTCACATCCTCCATCTCGCCGCCCAAGCCGGCGTTCGCTACGCCATGCGCAACCCTCAGTCCTACATCTCCTCCAACATCGCCGGCTTCGTTTCTCTTCTCGAAGTCGCCGCTAAGTCCGCTGACCCTCAACCTTCCATTGTTTGGGCTTCTTCTTCCTCTGTTTACGGTCTCAACGTTGAAAACCCCTTCTCTGAACTCCACCGCACTGATCGTCCTGCTTCTCTCTACGCCGCCACCAAAAAAGCCGGCGAGGAAATTGCCCACACTTACAACCATATCTACGGTCTCTCCATCACCGGCCTTCGTTTCTTCACCGTTTATGGTCCTTGGGGTCGTCCTGACATGGCTTACTTCTTCTTCACTAAATCCATCCTCTCCGGTAAACCCATCACCGTTTTCAAAACACAGGACGGCGCCGGCGAGGTTGCTCGTGATTTCACCTACATCGATGACGTCGTAAAAGGATGTCTTGGCGCGCTTGACACGGCGGAGAAGAGCACTGGGAGTGGTGGAAAGAAGAAAGGACAAGCTCAACTGAGGATCTACAACCTCGGAAACACCTCGCCGGTGCCGGTGGGGAAGTTGGTCGGAATACTTGAAGGGTTACTGGGAGTGAAAGCGAAAAAGAATGTGGTGAAGATGCCGAGCAATGGTGATGTTCCATATACCCATGCGAATGTGAGCTTGGCCGAGCATGACTTTGGTTACCGGCCGACCACCGACCTCGCCGCCGGCCTGAGAAAGTTCGTCAAGTGGTACGTCCAGTATTATGGGATCAAGAACAAGGTTCATGGTGGTGTCGGTGGTGGTATAGATGTTAGTGAGGTTGCATCGGTTTAGATGCAATGGGCTTAGATGCCTTCCACGTGTCTCTTTCTCTCTCAAGTTGTGTATTATTATTATTACTACTTTAAATTGTAAGAAAAAAATTAATATATATATAGGGAATAAAAATGGGATAAGATGGTAGGATGAGAATAAGAAAAGGGGAATAGGTTTTGGGGAGGGGGGGAATACCAAGATTGAATCAAAATGATGTCTTGGTTCTTGTTTTTTTTGTTTTTTTTGTTTTTTTTAAATGTATTTTTTTTTTAATTATTTTTTTGTTGTGGTGTTGTATGTTGAGTAGTTGGGTGTGGAGGGACAATGTGTATGTAGAGATCTTTAATTTCTTGATGCCTTGTGGAATTGTTAATAGAGAAAGTATTTTTATCTTTTGAGTTCATTTTTGTTTTTCTAGTTTTTGTTAACATTTGTGATCTCTTTTGATTAGTTTTGGGATTTTTTAAGTGTCAAATATAATATATATATATATATATATATATATATATATTCATATGTTATCATTAATTTATACTATAGATAAATATAAGCACCGACAAAAGAAAAGCATGATTAGGATACTTTTTAATATAGCTCGTAGGGTATTGATGAGTATGATATAGATGTTTTATCCCAAAAGAAAATTGTTTGTAATTGTTATATTATTATATAAATTAATTAACTTTTATGAATGTTATCATTTGTGTCATGTAATTACTTATACTCGGTTGGCATGCTAAAGATGCTCATGAAAAGAAAAAAAAAAAATCTAGTTAATTTTTTATAAAATAAATTAGTAGACAAAATTACAACCGAATGAAAAGTTCATAATTGGATCAATAAAGTTCAATGTTGAAGATATAAAAATAATAACAATAATAATTTAATAAAACAGAGTTAGAACATCCATTTAGACATCGAATGTCTAAAATACATGAATGGTAACATTTAAAATTAAAACAACTTAAAAATAAATAAAAATAGCCATTTAATCAGAAATAATTTTGGTTCACAAGAAAGTTAAATTATATCTTTAAGGATAATAAAGGAATGAGTGCCCCTACAACTAGGGTTTCACTCTTTTCACCTAAAAATATAAAGAACCCCTTAATCAAATGCCCTCTTTCCTCATCTAACAAAATATAAATATAATAAATAATAACAATAATAGCGTGCCAAAAATAAAAATAAAATAACAAAGACTTAGATTGAATGAAGTTTTGTCCTTAGATCTGGTCATCCAAAAAATAATAAATATTAAATGAGTCCACTTATTACAAAGTCTGAAAAATGATCAAGTTGTGCATTTGGATCTATAACTTATTCTTCCAAACAGGAAATAATGTTGACTTGCTTCACTTGAACATGGTTAGGCTCTAGAGTGTGCGGTCTGCCAAACTTGTGTCTTTTTCTTTTTTGTTGGATTTCCAAATATAATGGTTAATTAATAAACCAACCATGGTCAATTAGAAAATAAATATGAGAAGAGACAAGATGGCACAACTTGGAAATTTGAGTTTAGTAGGCCAGCTTTGAATTTTTGAATTGACTCTGGGTCATCAATATGTTCATAACTCAGTGTCATTGGCACTATTGTGATAAACTTAATATAAAATTTTAAATGCTCTGAATTTAAGTTTCGCTAAATATAGTAATAATAACAGATCTTTGATCATGGATTTGAGGGTTTATATTCAAATTTCACATCACTAAGTAAAAACATATCCGTATATGAACTAATTGATCAATTCTCAATCCGTACACGGTTTTTAACTAATTTGCACTTGTTGCATTTGTGTGTGTATATATATATATATATAATACAAAAATTGACTCATGAGTCAACTTCTATAAATGAGTCTTTAGCAATTTATAAATAATAATTGGTCATATACATGAGTCGGAATAGTTGATATATTATCATAGTATTACATGACAATTATTCAATTGTTCTATATAATAATGTTATGATGCACATATATTAATTTTTTTTAAAAGTAAATTAGCAAAATCTTACTAACCCCTTTTATGAAGAATGTTTATCAAATCAATAAGTCTTGGATGAAAGATGAAAAGTATTAAATTAAGACGAGTCATATATCTTGGCCACTCACAATTTTTTCTAATCAAATAAAAAAATTCCCCAAAATATAAAACACAAGTTAATATATAGACATTAAATGATAACCAATAGATTATAATCTAACAACTACTACTTATATGATGATGATGTGTAAAATTATTATTAATTACTATATTTTAATATTATTAAAATATTAAATACTGTTTAAAACTACATATGAATTAACAGTTATCATCAAATACAAATCTAATGATAACTGTGGAATATGTATAGATTTAAAATCCGGGAGCGTTCTTAGATGAGGCAGCCTCTATCTATCAAACTATCTATTATTATTATTATTATTATTATTATTTGATTGAGACTTGTTGAAGGCAAAGGGCCTCACAGCAATCAACATGCCATGTTCCGTGATCCAACAAGGTACTTTATTCTGAAAAAGAGGTTAGAACAACCTCCATTACCATTGGTCTCTTCTTGCATGGCTCATTACTTTGTCTTTTTATAAAGAACTTGGAATAACAATGCCATTGTTTCACCCTTCGCCAAACATCATATGTCATGTCATGTTATGACATGAATGGACGTGGTGGATTAATATGGATGCATGTTATATTATTCTTTTTTTTCAAATATCATGCATGCATGCATGCATGGTGCACCACAAAAATTAATACATTAATTGCCTAAACCTAACTAGTGTGACAATTAGATTTGACCATGATGGAGTTTTTCAATCAATGGGGGAGTTGTGTTTGGACAAGAGTGGTGTTGTGGGGATGTAGATCTTTAAATATCTTGAGGTGAAGTTGTGGGGTTATATTAAGAAATATAATTACTCATTAGAGCCTATTGTTATAGGATTAAACTAGTTTAAAATTTTATTTTTGGTAAATATATTTGGTATTTTGATATTCTAAAAAAATCTATATTATATCAAAATATTATAGATACATTTAAGTTGAGTATGGAGGAGTATTTGGATAATTAGATATATTTAATCTTTTGTTAATTATCTTCTTCTTTCCTCTAATCATCTTATCTAACAAATGGCTTCATTCTCATATCAACCATTATTATTATTTTTTAAATTTTAAATGTTCAAAATAACTCTTTTGAAGGTAAGAAAACAAGAAACAAAAACAGCTTGTTTACATTTGTTGGACAGAAAATAATAAATATATATATATATATATATATATACACAAAGACACATGTTATAATGGTTACCGTCAATTAAATTATGGATACATGTTCAATCATAATCACTAATTGGAAAAAATATTCATGTCGGCTGTTAATTAATATTGAATATATATACATAAATGCAATTTGTCTTGAAAAATGAATTGAAAATTTTAGGTGCTTTGTAGAATTGAGAGGGGGTTGCTTAGATCCAAACAATTAATTAGGCAAGGTCATGGTGTAATAATAACTAGTGGAATTCATTAATGGTGGACCACAAAACAGATATTGGTGACATCCATCCATCCATCCATCCATCCAAACTATTCATTATTCACATCTAAGCAAATCAATGCATGCCAAGTACCTACTCTTGATCATCACTGGCAAATAATAATAATAATAAATAAATAAATAAATAAATAATTGGAGCACAATTTCATATGGTACATTCATTAGCTATTTGATGATTTTGATCTAGCAGTTTCAATTCAATTCACACTTGTTTTTTATTCCTTGTTCTAATGCCTACATTTTTCTTTAGGATCTAATTGAGGCTCATCTCTTCAATAATTGAAAGGATTAAAGTTATTTTTTAAGTTCTTATATTTTACCATACTATTTACTTTTCTCTTTATGTTTTAAAATATTTCATACAATCTTTGTATAAGTTAAAAAAAAACATCATGTATAGATTTCATATATATATATATATATATATATATATATATATATTCTCAATAAGGGAATTTTGTTTTATTTGGATTATGTGCCTATGTATCAATTATATTAAACATGGCTGCTAATATGATTTTCTTAAAGATAAACAGAAAGGATTTATATTTTTGTCAAAACTTTAAAAAAGGACATCATTTCTCTAAAAGAAAACTTTAAGCTAAAAACTACTTATATTTTTTATTCTACAAAGTGAACTTTTATATATAATAATTGAGTTATGATATAAAATAGTTGACCTATTATTATAATATTAAAAACATAGCAACTTAAATAGCATAATGCAATTCAACTTAAGATAATGAAAGAGTAATATCCATCAAACATAGATTCAAATCTCTAATGCAAATTGCAAAATCATTTCATACCAGCAAATCAACCACTGTAGCTCCCAGAGCCACCATAGCCACCACCGAAGCCACCCCGGGAGCCACCGCTTGGCCTTTCATTAGCATGACTCACACGAATATTTCGACCTTCAACTACCTAAGGAATTATTCAAACATAAATGGAATGTACTCAGATAAGTTGATATATCATGGAAGAGATGGTTTCTTAATTTGTGAGCACAAAAACCTGGCCATCCATGCTGGATAATGCCGCCTTGGCAGACTCCTCGCTGTCAAAGTTCACAAAGCCGAATCCCCTTGATCGTCCTGTATCTCGGTCTGTGATGACCCTTGCTGTATTAAAAGAAATCCAACTGTTACTTAACCATACACTAAGTTTTATCTTGTACAGAGCATCTTCTTGATGTATTTAAATGCTAGGTTACTCCAGTATTCAATTTACCAGCACACCCATTTTAATGTCACTTTTGACTTATCATCATACCTAAATTATCTTGCAATGCAAAGGATCGTATATTGGTAGAACATGAAATAGTAACAAGGAAAAAAAACATAAAGAGGTAACAGTTACAGGCTATAGGTGCATGTAATGGGGGAATTAAGTTTAAAACTTGAAATGCAAAGAATAACATGTTGGGCACAAGTTAAAAACTTCAAATGAGCAAATGACATTAATTTTTCTTATGCAAACTTTGTACTGTTTTGAAGACAGGAGAGAAAACGACATGTTTGACTAACCTTCGACCACATTGCCAAATGGGTTGAATGCTTCCCTCAGTGATTGATCATCAGTGCCATAGGAGAGACCTAGGATGCAGAATGTCAAGATAATAAAATTTTGCGTAAACTAGTATTTAAAAGTAATGCTTTTCGCAGGGAGTAGAGAAGAAAAGTTACCTCCGATGAAAAGCTTTGTAGATGATATACAACGAGTAAAATTAAGCATCCCAGGAATAGGGCTCTTTGATATGCCAATTGTCAGACTACTATGCCTAAATAACAGGCCACCAAGCTTACTCTGAAAACTCATACTCTAAGAAATTTTTTGACCTGTCAAGCAACTTGCATCATCAGTTGTAAACCATTATAATCTCACTCTGGCAAAATATCAGAATATTTTTAAGATCTACTACATCGACAAAACTAACAAACAAGATGTCTTACTTGAGAGTTTCATGTTCCAGAAATTTGTTTTTGAATATGAATAGAAATATTTGGAAGAAAACCCAAGATTAGATTGTAACCATGAGATAAGTGCCAGAAGAAGCATCAAAATAGGAAGGGGACTAGCTTCTTAGAACATCATTCTTGAGTTAGAACAGAACATGAAGCAAGATTTCATGTTTCAGTTTAGATTATGATCCATCAATATTATATTGGGACTATACTAGCTAAAGCATTATACATGTCTGGCGGGGATCATATTCACGCTGGTATAGTAGTAGATAAACCAGAAAGTGAATGCAAGAAGACTTTGGGTTTAGTTGATTTATTACATAATGATTTCCAAGTTTGATCAATTGAGAAATTTTCTCACAAGTTTCAGTTTAAGGTATCTTTTTATACTTAAGATACCAACATCGTAAAGAATTCCAAATTGTTAGACTAAAATGATCCAGTCAAAGACAAATGTTAATGACATCTAATTTTGAGAACCATTATAATTAAGAAATAATCCACTACTGGTACAATTATACTGTTTTAATTGGCTAGTCCATTACTTAAGTAATATTCTACAACAAGAACCATCCAAAAAAATATAACATAAATCATACACACACTAGTCTATATTCAATAAATAACACAAGATAAATGAGCAAAATTTGCAATCTTTAAAAAGCAACCAACAAGGTCCCAGAAAGAAGCAACCAAAAAGTATAATATCATACAGAATTCTAGTTTATGCTATTATAAAATCACATATGTATGGTCTGTTTCTCAGAAATTTCCAAACCGGATATATATATATATATATATATATATATGCTTTTAAGCTCAACATCTACCTGCTAGCCTAGTGCACAACTACTACATATCAGTACCAAATGGAAGAACACCCAACATAGAGACCCTATATTGAGTGAAAAAATACCATGACTTTGGTCTTTGTTTAGTAAAATATCTACACAGATCAAATCAACAAACATCAGTCAAATTGCATCACAGTTCTATTTTACTTATTACTGTACCATGGATCGAATATTACATCCAACGGACATGTATAATGCTTTAGCTAGTGTGAAAATGCATAAAAATTCCTTCTTCTCGGGATTAATATTAGAATAACACTCATGAATTAAATTCTTGGAATTCAAACAAAAGACATCAACATGATGCACAAATCATATTAGAATCTTCAAAGAATTCATTTCATACTTGTACAACAAAATGATGGATCGAAAACTGAAAAATGATACAGAGAACACAGTAAAAAGGAAAGAAAAACAAATAAATACATCAAGAAACAAATAAGATCATGAAAAAGAAGTGAAATTTCATCCATGGAAATGAAGGAAACGAAGATTAGGGAGAAAAAACGAAGCATACCTGAACGAGCGATGGCGGCGCGCAAAAGCAAGACCGGGCGGCGAGTGAAAAGGAGCGAACTTTCAATTAGGGTTTAAAGGCAATGAGGTTTATCATATTTTCGTAAAACCCCCTGTTATAAGTTGGAATTTTTAAAATTAAAAAATATTAAATCATTATCTATATAAATAAAATAATATTTATATTTTGATTAACAAATCTAAATACTAGTAAGGACCAATAAATTATTTAGAAAAATATCCTTTTAATTTTTTTTGTTTATTTTTAAAAATAATAATATCCCTGGGAATTTGTGTAATTTTAAACTTATCAGGGTTACAAATGCAAATGCCTCCCAAAATTTTACCCGCAAGCTCCGCCTCTCTTGGCAAGACGGTGGCAATGGGGCTGCTAGGGTTTCGAGTGGGAAGGGGCCGGAACCTCCTCGGCGAGCTCCATCGATCACTATCTATTCTTAATCTCCGTCCTCGATTTGTGATTCCCTCTTCTCTACCTTCTTCTCCCTCCTTCTCCACTGGTGAGCTGTTCTCCTTTTCTCTGCTTGTTTTTTAATGGAATTCTGATGATTTTTGCCTGAAGTATGATTTCCGTATGATGGAATCACTGTTTCTGTTTATCATGATTGTGGTAATTGAAATTTGATGCATTTTATGGTATATGTACTTTCATGCGTACTGTTGGTATTGGAATTGCTGCTTGGTTTTGTTGATTTAATCCTGATAATCTTGTATTAAACTCATTCTGAATAATTGCTAGGCTCTTTTCCTGAAATTTCAAGGGATATAATGAAGATTGTAGAACAAAGAATGGTAGAGATTGAACGGAGAAATGCCTACCTTCTTGAACAGATTAACCAGGTAAATACAAAAAGATAAGCTTTTTTTCTTTGCTAAATTGTGTTCATATTTTTTTGGTCGTGATAATTCGTAATAGCTTTTGATTATTTACGTTTTGATTTCAATAACATTTGAATGCAATGTTATATTCAGACTAGAGCTTGCTTTGTCTTTCTCCTGTTCATGCAGTTGATTTGTTGTTTATGTGTTGGTTTCTAGTACATGGTTCTTTTCATTTAACATGTTTTAGGATGATTTTATTTTATTTTATTTTTTATGGTTCAAATTATAATAACTGAAGACAGCCAGCGGTCACGACAGCAGAATATTCAAGATCCAATAAGGAGCTGAGAAGATTAGAAAGCTGTGTGGAACTAATAAAAGATTTGAGATCCAAAAGAAAGGTATTATTTTTATTTCTGGACTAGTACTTTAATATGCAATTAGCTTATAGTGTAAATGGCATATTTTGTATTAAATTTCTTCCTATTTCATAAATTTTCTGGTTGCTTAGCTTTGAATAAAACACAATAATTTACAGGAGATTGATAGCCTGAAGTCTTTAATATCTGATTCTCCTGAAGATAAGGAGATGCGTGATATGGCTATTGAAGAATTTGATGTTGCTGTTGAAGAGCAGAAGAGATTGCAACATCTTCTGCTTAAAGCTTTGCTCCCAAAGGATGATGCTGATGAAAAGGACTGCATTTTAGAAGTTAGAGCTGGTACATAACTTCTGCTGGACATGTGTAGCTCTTCTCTTGTTAGTTATGGCAGAGAATTATTTTTTTGCTTTGATTCCTTTGAGACTAATGGCAATTTCTAATAGGGACTGGAGGTGAAGAAGCATCTTTATTTGCCATGGATATTTTCAAAATGTATGTCAACCTAGTTAGTTCCTTTTCTTAAGAATTACAATTTTGTCTCGTGTTAAACATGGATTTATTGGTTTCAATAGGTATGAGAAATATTCTCAAAAGAAAGGATGGAGATTCGAAGTTGTAGATATAATGGAATCTGATTTGAAAGGATATCGGGTATGAATTTGAACTTCATTTCATGGTAGGGCAGAAAGCTTCTTTATAGAATAGTTACATTGGTTATGACTAATTTAATTTGTGTTATTTGTTGTATATTGCTTATCACTATAGGAAGCAAGCGGATCTATTTCAGGATCTGGTGCATATGGCAAGCTTAAGTTTGAGAGTGGGATTCATCGAGTTCAGGTGTGGCAAAAATATGACCTTTTGTTATATCAATTCTGATTGCAAACAACATTATTTGAAGCATGCTATGTTTTATAACTGGCAGCGCATTCCAGTAACTGAAAAGTCTGGGCGTATTCATACTAGTGCTGTGTCTGTTGCAATACTTCCTCAAGCTGATGAGGTGAACTACTGTGAGACATGATTAAATAATTTTTCTAGAAAGTGATTTGCATTCTTGTTCTACTTCCTAGTAGCACGTTTTTCTTTTGATTGCATATAATTCTATGATTGTTTCCCCATTTAGTCATTGAGATAAATTTATTTGCTTTTTAGGTCTGATGCACTTACCTTGTACAGATTGAGCCTTTTTTGGGGTAATTTGAAATTCATTTGTGTTTTAAGTACTATATTTTTTTTACCACCTCTACAATAGGATAGTGGGAACTCATTTCCCTCCTAAGTGAGAGGTTGACGGTTCAACTCTCTCTCACAACAATGGTTTAGGGTAGTGGCTTATCCACGGTTATCCCCAAAAAGAAAAAGTACATTTTTCATCGGTACGCCTGATCCTCATTGATTAAGGTGAAATCTGAGGAGATCTTGTGCTCTGTGCTAGCCAACTGTGTGCATTCTTTTTAATCATGATTTAATCATTTATTGTATACTATAAGCTCTAATGTTAACAAGCATCCAAGAAAGTTGTATCGGGGTTTTAGCACTTGTAATATATTGCTGAGCACTTCTTATTTAACTCGTTATTTTCAAAGAGGTTATATGCTAACCTACAATTTCTCCATTGTGATTTGTACAGGTTGATGTCCATTTGCGCAATGAAGATTTGAAAATTGATACCTACAGAGCTGGTGGATGTGGAGGCCAGTCTGTGAACACAACAAATAGTGCTGTGAGAATAACACATATTCCAACAGGAATGACAGTGGCAATACAAGATGAAAGATCACAGCATATGGTAAGAAAATTTTCTTGTTCTAAACTCTAACTATATAAATTATTAGATTATCATAGCTGAGCATATGGTTAACCCTTACAGAACAAGGCCAAAGCACTAAAAGTCCTAAGAGCAAGGTTATATGAAGCCGAAAGGTCAAGACTTCAAATGAGCCGATCAAAACTTCGTATGGAACAGGTATAGATATATCTCCAAACCACGCTGTCTTTTTTTTTGGTTTTTTGTTTTGGCTTTTCTGTAGTTGATTCATTTATAAAATATCTTGAACAGATTGGTAGTGGTGATAGGTCGGAGCGTATAAGGACGTACAACTTTCCGCAGGGACGAGTAACTGATCACAGAGTAGGAATTACTAACCATTCTATTGAGGATGTTATGGAGGGAGAAAGCTTGGATGTTTTCATTGATGCTCTTCTTTTGCAAGAGGAGATGGAGGCTATAGCCTCTTTTAGTACTTAAGTTACATCCATTGTCTTCAAATTTGTTTCTTGTGCTTCTTTCATATTCCTTGTTGTAAGATGGCACCAGCTTTATACTCTGGAGATGTCTCTGTTAAAGTGTTGGCTATTCTTGCCATTATTCTACAGCTTAACAATTGTTATCATCATCACCATCATTATTATTATTTTGCTTCTTCTTCTGAGGAGAATATCAAAGGCAATGAGAAGAAAATGATGCATGTTGCAATCAAGCTTTTGCTGTTTAAAGTGAGCAACTAGATTTTTATAAATGGATTTCACTCTCTTTTGCTCAACTCTGTTCAGTTTCCTATTGATAGCAAAACAAAAGCTCAATGGATATCTGATCCTAAGTTTAAAGTTTAAATAGATTTTGTGGTTCAATGGAACTACAATATCAAGATAAAAGAAACAGATGAAAAGTTACTTATCTACATTGAATAAGTGATAATTACCTTGCAAGCATTATAGAGCATGTTATATCAGTGGTATGTTCAAGATAGTAACATATCATATAATAATATTATATATTATAAATATATAAAAACTACAATGTATTTATATGTTTTGAGCAATTGAGCTAAGCTCAATCAAGCCCAATTTGACTTGAGTTGGGTTCGAAATTAATTTCAAGATCAGAAATTTAACTTAAAAGCTTGATTCCAAAAAGTTTGAAATTTCTAGTTGAGCTTAAATTTTTACCAAATTGAGCTCGAGCTTCTCTCAAATAATTTGATCAATTGATATATCTTGTCCCAAATGGAGTTTTTATATTTGAGACTATTATTTGGATTAATGACAAATCTTTTGTCCACCTATTGATGCGTAATTGAATCTTTTTATAGTTTGAACAAAGGTGAAGGTCGAGTAGAAGACAATAGTAACACTCTCTTATATATAAAGGTGGGAAATCCTTCAGAACTAAGTATAGTATGTATTATGTTATTAAATGAGTAACAACATTGTTTTTCGCCATATGCTTAGGTATGCAACTACCCTTTCACTGACTCTATGTGTTTTGAAGTCTATGCTAACCAACTTTGTTGAGCAAAGGTCTAGATCCAATGGAGATTATACTAAATTATGTGAAAAACTTAAATCCTCAAGTATTGTGGTTTTTAAAGAGGTGTTAATAGCTTAATGAATAGAGGTTGTTTTGGTGATGTTTTCAACTTTTCCATCTTGTAAGTGGATTTGTTTGGATGCGTTGATTCAGTTGAATGTATGCTTCTAGTACTACTAACTAGATATAACTTTATTGTTTTTTGATATATTGGTAGTAGCGTATTTTCTCTAAACTGTCGTTTTTCTTTTTTCTCTTTGATGGATGTTTTTCCACAATAAATTTAGTGCCTAATGATGAATCTATTATTATATATGCCCATGATTGCTCCTAATTAATTTTCATAAGAGTTTTGTATCATTGTGATTGTTATAGAGTTTTGTATCATAATTTTGGGTTTTAAATAATGGAAGTTAATACAAGCATAATGGTTACTTTGAATGGTTCAAATTATGTTAGCACAAACTTCAAAACACATATAATCAACAAAGAGCAACTATATACCTCAATACATGACATAGAACAATGCCGTTATTTGATTTATAATGTAAAGACTACGTTTTTTTTTTTTTTCTATAGAAGAGAATAACATTCTTCTCTTAGACATCACCTTCAATATTGTTCAAACTCTAAAATGCTTTAGTTATTCCATTAATGAATGATCAAAAAGTATTTGAGCTTACAAATCTTAATATTAGTGTTATACTAGAATTAACAAATATAGAAGAATTATATATCCATTACCATTGTTATAAACTTCTTTTCTAACAAATAGTATCAGAGCCCTAGATTTTGAATGATAAAGGTTAATACAAGCAAAATGATTGGTTTGAATCGTTGACTTATGCTAGATGAAAGACATGTTTATCATGAAGATTATTATTACTTTTTAGTGTTTGATACTAAAAAATTATATAAATAAAACAAACAAGGAACAATCTTCATGCATTTGGCTATATTAATCAATGGATAGATGATAATGGTTCACAAACTCAAAAACAATAAAATTCTCCTATATTAAAAACATAAAATACATATTTAATCCTTTATGCTTTGCCTTTAACTAGCACATATGGTGTGTGTGTATATATATATATATGAGAGTTTCGAGGTTTTCTATCATTAGATGTTTGTTGCAAACAGTATCATCAGAGCTCCATAACAATAAAAATACATACAATCATTATCATCGGAGCTCCATTTAGTGATGCAACCACTTTTTCTCCCATCATGTGTGCTCTGAAGTCTGTATTAACTATTTAAAGTAACCATTATGTTTGTACCATTTTCCTTTATTCAAAATACAGAGTTATAATACCAATTTGTTGAGAGTTAAAATAAAAAAAACATACAGTGATTACAAGGATATAGAGCTCGTTCATAATCATGAGAATTAAAATGAAACAATCACAAGCATGTAATCCTCACCATGAGTTCATTTTAATATCATGAATTCTTACATGTCCTTTTGATATATTTTATTATGATGTAACATGCATGATTAATATGTTTTTAGTAGAATACATTGAATTGTTTGTATTTTCAAATATTGAGATTGTCTGTCTGTCAACATTGTTGTCAGTGCCTCTTGGTTGCTTTTCTTCATGAGTGTGCCTTCTATATAAGATTCAAACGGAATTCAAGTAGTCTTTAAACATTAGAGAAGGAGTGTGAGGACCACCATTTATTGATTTCAAAAAATTATTTATATTTTTAAAATTAAAAATTAAAACAATTTAATTTAACATATTATATTATAAATATTTAAATATTATTATAATATTATGTATATGGTTTTAGGTGGGAAAATATTTTACCATTGCTTGATGGTGTTCTCAAACTTTGTTACTTTAATATATATATATATATATTATGTAAATTTAAATTATTGGTAATATTTTTTATTAATATATGATAAAGTTTTAAAAATATTTTTAAATTATTTATTGGAAAAATTCAATCTATCTAACAACTAAAATCCTAAACTAATATTTTTTATATTATATTTCAAAATTGGAACGGCTAAGATAAGATTCCGTGATACGTTAAAAGAACCTATTAAGTAAAAAACTGCACAAATTTTAAATTACACGAGTTAAAACAACACATGGTATGATACTCGTGTGTGAGCACAAACTTCAAAATAAACTGATTATAACTATCCCTGGTCTGATACATGTGTGCTAACACAAACTTCAAGATAAATAAATAAATAAATAAATATATAATGACACGAGTTATATCCACTTCTTAAGAAGCGGTTATCTATATAAGATGATATTTTTCTTTTATTGTACTCAATCCAATCCTCATATTATTCAAACCCTAAAAGCTTTAGTTACTCACCAATGGCTAAGCAAAAGGCAATTGAGTTCATTGATCCTGATACAGGTGCTGAGATAGAACTCACTTTAGGGTTTTCTAAGAAACAAATTCAAACTGTTGAGGAGCAAAATATCAATCAATCAAGAGAAAAGAAACAAAAACAACTTGCTCACTCTCCGGCCATGCATTCTAATGAGAATCTTGTTTATGATTATGGAGCTCTCATGATGCCATCCGAGAACAAGTTTACAGTGGCAGAACAACTTCAAGCCTTTGCAAGTATGAGTTTTATGGTAGCTAAAGGCAGAGGAAAACAACAAAAATTTGTAACTGGTTTTCAAGGTAAGGATATAAATAATGAGACATATATTGTTTGTACTTGCCATGGCATGGTTTTCACCACTAATACTGAGTTTGAGAAGCATGCCGTTGAGTAGGCTTGTAGGCTTGTTATTGTAATTCTCATTAAGTCATCACCCAAAAAGAGATTGTTATTAGTAATTAATTAGTTCTTGATGAGATGGTGCACAATAGCTATTATTATATATGCATGGTTTGTTTTCCTCTATTTGAAGTACTTTGAAATTTCTATGTAATGAGACTTCAATCTTTTTTTTTTTCTTTTGTTAATAAAGGAGACTTTAACTTTTACTTCTTTGTTTCTAGTTTTAGATCTTTTTTTTTTCTTTCAAAAGGGGCATCAACCATGGAATGTTTATAAATATAAGGCTATATTTTTCTTGTGAATCAGATAAAGTAATTATTACTTTAAATTAAATTAAAGTTTATATGCTGATATATATATATATATATATATATATATATATATTTTGCTTATAATTAATCAAGTCATCAAATATACAGAAAAAAAAAACTCTAATTTTTTTAATATTTTTGCTTATTAATCCATAAATTTATGAATAATTATGTCAAATAACGAAAATAAAATAGGCTTAATATTTACAATTATTATTCACAAAATTCATTTTCAAAATTAAAAAAATGTCTTACAAAATTAATTATTAAGGTTTTGCCTATAGCCCCTCACTATTTTTGGTCGATTTTTTTCCCATTATATAAAATGGCAAACTAATTATATGAGAGGGGGAGAATAAGAGGGTGAAAATATTTTAAAAGATTTCAAGGTTAAGAAAAAAAAAACGCCAAACGTGTAACATATAATTGATATTATTATTTTAAAAAAATTTAAATAAATAAATAATTTTCTTTAAACAAATTTAATTTTCTTGAATCTTATCTCTATCTCTATGTGGATGCCAACTCCATCTTTGATTTCAAATAAACAATAACTAATGCATTCATAATTATATTAAAAGAAAATCTTAATTCTTGAAAGTCTATAATAAAAAATATAGAATTTATATTATTAATTTAAATTATACACTCCCCATTTACTAGCATTATCACTTAATTATTATGAAGTCCTCGCCATATTATTTAATTTATTGTAATTTATGTTATTTTCCTTATTCTTCCTCACTAACTTAACTTTTTAATTGAACAATAATTTCACACAAATATAAATTTCATTTGTGTCTTGATAAAATATATACACTAAGATAAGTAAATAATTTTTTTAATTTTTTTTTAAATTTCTTCATATTTTTTACATTTGTAAAATCCCAACAAATTAACAAAAAAATATCTTCATTCTGAAAATCACCCCAACCATATAAAGGATAAAAGTGTGGCTTCAAATAAATATCCTGAATTTAAAAATTAAATCATTTAAATCTATAACAATTTTTTTATTAAATAATATATCATCAATTCTTAAAAATTAAATTATCTTAAGAAAATACAATCCATCTTAATTACAACCAAAATCCTAAAAATTAAATTATCATTAAAAAAAAGACAACACATGTGAGAAATCTAATGTGGGAAGCTCATAAGACCATGACTAAATCCAACGTGCAAATAACACATTGGCTACATGTTTCATTATTCGTGACCCCATACCACATCTGACCTAATACGTGGCAAATAATGAAACCCTTACTCCCTTAATAATATGACACGTGTCACACTTTCATTGTAAAGAGCACCCAAAAGCTTTCTATATAAGAGAATACTTCTCTTCTCTTCTCTTCTCTTACACTACTTAACCAGCTTCACCATCATTCAAATACTCATCAATGGTGGGACAAAAGGCATTTGAGTTCATTGATCCAAACATAACATTGGTGCAGAGATATATAGAACTCAGCTTGGGGCTTTCTATAGAGACTACTAGACTTAGAGAAAGAGAGCAACAACAGTGTGATCATTGTTTCAAGACTACAGTTTTCTGCAGAAATGATCATCTGATGTCTAGCAATGATGATGATCATATGATGTATTTTGAGTACAAGTCTCTAATGATAGAACAACTTAAAGCGTTTGCACTCATGTCTTGTGTGATAGCTAATTAAAGATAATGGACCGCAGCAAAAACTTTTAACTGGTTTTCAGTGGAAGAATATGAAGAATGAGATATGTATTGTGTGTTGTTGCCATTGCAAGGTTTTCACTGTTGATGAGTTTTTGAAGCATGCTAACAACCAATTGCAAGAAGATTAATGTTGTTGCTAATTAGTTCTTCACAAGACTCTGTGAGTATGGGTTGTGTCTTTACTTTGGTTCACTAGTTGGAATTTCTTTGTTGTATTGAAGGACAAATGGCTATATGATCAAAGAAAGGCCTACACCTCTTTGTACTTCATTATCTCAATGTTATGTTGTTTTAATATATATATATATATAATAAGTGAGTACTTTTTATAACTTGATTTGGATTTTGTTAACCATCGGATAGCCCAATGGTATGACATCAAAGTATAAGGAGAATGTCATAGGTTCAAATCACTCCCGTGACAGTACTGTTCTGTTCACCTGGGATTCTTATATTATTTTCATACTGTATATACAGGTTCCAGTACTGTTCAATAATGTTTATATTCATATAAAAAAGACGCTTGTCGTCTATTATTCACTTGATTTGGATTTTTATGATCATTGAGCTTAATTTCATACTGTTGAAGACACAACAAAGGCAAAAAGTAACAATAACTCCTTGGCAAATAATAAATAATTTATCTAAACAATAAGTTAATTTACACTTTCAAAAAATGTGATGCGGTCCCTGTCCACTAGCTTATTGTGATGATGTTTTTTAGACTTAATTTTTTTTAAGACAAATGGCAACCAATATTCCATATTAAAAAAAGTTGTATATATATATATATATGTTAAAAACTACAGTAATTACAATAGTTTTACAATCGTTTCGGGATTATTTTGTGGACATACGACTAATATATAGGGTAATGAGAATTTGTCATTTGCATCAAGATGGTATATTAAGAAGCATAGTTCCATTAGAATAAATCTCTTCTTCATGCAACTCTAGAGGTGAAAAATATAACTTTTTGGACGGTGCACTAATTGTCAAATTATCTTACTACTAGTGTATATATATATGCCAGTGTTAGTTTAACTAAAATTTCAAACAACATAATTTAATAAAAATTTTGGTTAATATTTAAAAAAAACTATCAAATTAAGACAGTGTTATGCGGTTTGATATACAATATTTCAAACAACATAATTGTTAGGGAAAGATTTTTTCCCCAATTATAAATAAATATTGAACATACAACTAAAATTACTATATTTATAAATATATCCGAACAAATATATTATATTAATAATTACTTATAAATATATAAAAAAATTGCAAGTTTCTTAAAAACTATTTTGCTAAAATATTAAAAAATATTTAAAATAAAATTTAAAAAATGAGTGCCATTTAATTTTGCTATTTTTTAGGGGTTGGAAAGGAAAAACTCATACACACAGAAGCCTCTTTCGTTAAATAGCCCCAAATCTATCTTCAATGTCAGTGAAAACCATCAATCTTTTGTTTCCGAAACCCAAACCCAAACCCTAACCCTAACCCTAACGCCCGCCATGATCTACGACGTGAATTCGCCTCTCTTTCGCTCCTTCCTCAGCCAGAAGGGCGGCGGCATGGCCTCCGACAAGCGGTAGCTCTTCTCATCACACTCTAATTCTCCTTTACTTTTGGTTTTCCGATCTTCTCTGGTTTGTTCTTTATAGAAAGATGAGTTTATCTTGAATAGATGTTGCAAAGGTTTTGATTTTACCAGCAAGATTACTCTAGTTACCAATTTTTTTAGGATTATCTTCATATCTGATATTGCATAAGGTTTGATTTGAACTCCCAAGACTGTTTGTGTTTTTAATCTATGTTGTTAAAGTTAGAGGAGATAGAAGGGCCAAAGATTCAATCTATTGAAAAAGCAGTCTCATATATATATATATATATATATATATATATATATATATATATATATATATATATATATTTATTTATTTTGGTAGTTGTATATATATATATATATTACAAGACCCCTCTAGTTGCCAAATTGTTTCTTTATTATTTCATAAGGTTCGATATGAAATCCTAGGACTGCTTGTGTTTCAAATTTGTTAAATTTAGAGGTGATAAAATGGTGAAAGGCATACTTTTTCTTTTCAAAACACTCTCTATTTTGTTTAGTTTGGTAGGTACGTTCTTTCTTTCTTTTAACAAAACCCCTCCAGTTATTAATTAGTTCGGGTTAGCTTCGTGTCTATGATTGCCTAATGTTCAATATGAGTTCCTGTTGAATGCTCAATTCAAATTGGTTTTTGATGGATATTTGGTCCTTTTTGGAGATGATATCCAAGAGTAGTTGGAATCTTAGATAGAGGTTTACCATGAAAATGAATCCTCATTACAGCAAAAGAAAAAAAATAAAAATAAAACTGGGGTGAGAAGCAATGAGGTGTGGGAGGAAAGAATATATAGTTAATAATTTGATTTTCAATCTTTGATGTGAGTTTGTTGTCCATATGGTCTTTGTCAGTTTAGTGCCATTTTTTGTGATAACAAGAATTTTTCTTCTGCTTGTAAAATCCAACCATGAGTATTGAATAAAAAACATTAGGCTAATATTGTACTTGCAGTGCAAAGTTTAGAATGTTGCTGTTATCTGGGTACTGATGCTGTATGTTAAAGGTTAACAATTAAGTGTAGTGACATTCACAAAAGCATATGACACTGAATTTCTCTTCTTTTTAAATAAATTCTACTTTTAATACTCATAGATTGCCAAGACCATATAAAAGTGAATGAAATATGTTGCGGAAAAATATAACTAAATGATTCAATGATTCATCCATTGGGAATGGGATCACAGCTTTGAAGACCAGTTTTTTACCCTTAACAGTAAAAAAAAAAAAATTCAATTGTTCTCTCATCCTCTGCTATCATCATGGTATTTGATTTGTGTGCGTTACAATGGCACTTTTTTATTTTGGTGGTACACCCCCAAAATAAATTGTGGAGAAGATGTTGATTCTTGACAACTCTCTCCAGACTATCTTATATAATTCTGTATTTCATGACATTATTTGCCATGCCTATCTTGATGATCCTGGTGAATAGAAATTTCTGCAACATCTAGAGCATTTGTTGAATTGGCCAGCACTCAATGTTGAGTTGAATTATTTTTTTGCCAACTTTATAAATAACTTCAGGCAATAAACACCATTTTGCAATATCCATCTAGTCAAACACCAGGATTGGAGTCATCTGAGACATATCCAACCAGAGAATTTATAGGGACACTTAACAAGAGAAAAGCTTTTTAATTTTTAATTCCACTAAAAGATTTATTTCTGATCACTTAACAAGACAATTTTGCCATTAAAAATTATACTACTTAAAAAGATACAGCTGATGTTGTTAAAATTATAACTGATTTCCTTCGTCCATTTTTAACTTTTGAGTTTTACAAACTCAGAGAAGCTTGCAGAGCTAACTGTATTCCTTATATGGGTATTCATTTCTTTCTGCTTGTTCTATTATGTGGATGCTCCTATTCTCCATATTATTGAATAGCTTGATGTATATACACTTTGATCTGTTATTTCTCATAGCTTTTTTTTTTTAAAAAAATTATTGTTCTCTGGGATCAGGAAATCTGAAGAGCAGAAGCCAAAGGAGCATAAGCCAAAAGCCAATGAAAACAAGCCCATCATGACGGAATGAACCAAATGTGAGTGAGAGGGAGTTTGTGTGCACAACTACAATGCTTTTATTGAAACTCTTATGAAATGTAGTGCCTGGAAAAACCTTTCGTGTTTTACATTCAATTCCTGAGTCTTCAAACTGAGTAATGCATTCATCTTTCTGCTATTATCTTTATCATGTGGCCTCTCATCTTGCGGTGCTGTTAATGGGATTTGATCCTTTTGCTCGTGTGTTGCTGAAATACTTACTAAACATCCAGTTTATGTTAATGCAATTTTTTTTACTTTGTAAAGTATGTTGAGAATAGTACTTACTTAATCTTATTTAACAAATTTTAATTTAGCTATGCTTACCTTTATTTGCTAGAAAAATAATTCAGGAGATTCGAACCGAGATGTTGCTGATTTTTAGCCATGGGTTTATAAATTTTATTTTTATTTATTATATATAAATTTTAGTGGAAATTGCCAAAATAACCCCCTAAGTTTCTAATATTTCCAAAAACACCCCATTAATTTGGGAATCCCTAAAAACCCCTTCCTTTTAAATACAATGAATTTGAAACCCCTCAAGCATTTAATGGAGTTAGTTTTAAATTTTTTGGACGAAATTATCTCTTTGCATGGGAAGTTGTGATAAGTGAGGCGTGGTTTGACCATAACGCCTTTCTTTCGTAATAATTTTCTCTTTAAGAGGAATCCGCTTTTTTTCTTAGTTAATCCCCGGAGAACACCATTATTGGTCTTTGGTTTCTTTTTCTCTTTTCATCTCTTCATCTCTTCAGACTTTTTCCTTTTTTTCAAAGTTGTCGTTACTCCGGACATCTTCCGTAGGATTGGACCACTCGCCTCGAAGAGAACTCCCACTCAACTTTTTGACATTTCATTAGTTTTGCGCTCCAGGTATTAAGGCGAGGTGGATGCCAGTTGAAGATGTTGTCAGTTTCCTTTTGTTTTGATATTCGTAGGGTTTCTTTTTTTAGTTTGATTTCTAAAAGTATTCTATTAGAAAGAGAATTTTTTCGGTTTCATGGTGTGATTATTGGATGATCTTGTAGTTTGTAGGAAGATTTTTCGGCAAGAGTTTTGATTGTTTTTCATTTTCGCTTTGTGTACATAATCAAAAGCGATAATATTGTGTTGAAGGAGATTTTTTTGATTGTTTTTACAATTTCATCTGTGATGTTCGACTCGATCCACATTTGTCTAGGACGGCCATGTTTAATTTTGAATGTAAATATTGTTATTTCTGTTTAACTATCGATTGTTCTATTTAAGTTTCAAAGTTTATGTTTAAATATCAATGTTTCGCTTTTAACTACTGACAGTTTCTATTTAAATTTCATCTTTTCTTTTTAAATTTGCGTTTGTTTATGAAAACGATTTTCATAAATAACGAGCAAAAATGTCATAATAATATGTGATAGTTTGTGGCAAACATATGTAATCGAATATAAGTTATCATTTACGCTTAGTTGGCGATAGTTTTCATGCAAGATCTCACGATCGTGTCCGCACTCGTCAGTAGTGAAATGAGTTTTTTTTAAATGATTAGCGCTGCAAAACGTTGTCCGGCATACGCAAATGACAAAACTTCAAAAATGATCTAACGAGTAAGGAAGACCTACTAAATCGTCGAGGGTGGCCTTGAGGGTGGGACTGGATCACGCTCGTAGAATCCGAATACCTACTAAAAATCATTTCGCTTTAAATTGAAACTGGATATATTTAAACAGAGACATAACATTTTAAACAGTGACTTGATAAATTTAAACGGAAACATTTAAGCTTAAACAAAAATCAGTATAATTTTAAAACTGAAACAAAGACATGACAATAATAGTTGAGAAAAAAACATAAGTTTTTAAGCAAAACCGGGATAATTAATCAATAATTAACTTATACAACTATGTTTATGTTTAAATATCATTGTTTCATTTTAAATTTGGGTTTGTTTATGAAAAACAATTTTTCATAAATAACGAGCAAAAATGTACTAATAATATCGCGATAGTTTGTGGCAAACATATGTAACGAATATAAGTTATCATTTATGCTTAGTTGGCGATAGTTCTTTTGCAGAGATCTACGATTGTGTCCGCACTCGTGGTAGTGAAATGAGTTTTTTAAATGGTTAGCGCCTACATAAAATTGTCCGACATGCAATGACAAAACTTCAAAATGATCTAACGAGTAAGGAAGGCCTACTAAATCGTCAGGGTGGCCTTGAGGTGGGACGGATACGCTCGTAGAATCCGAATACCTACTAAAATCATTTCTGTTTAAACTGAAACTGGATATATTTAAACAGAGACATAACATTTTAAACAGAGACTTGATAAATTTAAACGGAAACATTTAAGCTTAAACAAAAAACTGTATAATTTTAAACGGAAACAAGGACATGACAATAATAGTTGAGAAAAAACATAAGTTTTAAGCAAAAACTGGGATAATTAATCAATAATTAACTTATACAACTATGTTTATGTTTAAATATCATTGTTTCATTTTAAATTTGGGTTTGTTTATGAAAACGATTTTCATAAATAACGAGCAAAATGTACTAATAATATCGCGATAGTTTGTAGCAAACATATGTAACGAATATAAGTTATCATTTATGCTTAGTTAGCGATAGTTCTTTCGCAAGATCTACGATCGTGTCCGCGACTCGTGGTAGTGAAGTCGAGTTTTTAAATGGTTAGCGCCTACATAAAATTGTCCGACATGCAATGACAAAAACTTCAAAAATGATCTAACGAGTAAGGAAGGTCTACTAAATCGTCGGGGAGTGGCCTCGAGGTGGGACGGATCACGCTCGTAGAATCCGAATACCTACTAAAAATCATTTCGTTTAAACCGAAACCTGGATATATTTAAAGCAGAAACTCGATAATTTTAAACGGAAACATTTATGTTTAAACAAAAAAAGCTGTATAATTTTAAAGCGAAGCAGGGGACGGGACAAGGATAAAAAGTCTTCCAAAAGTTTGTTTTGAGAAAAATAAAAAAAGAAATGTAAAAAAATGTTAGACATGATGTGATTGGGACGCTTTTTCCCACCATTTTTAAAGGGCAATGATGGAATTTCACAACATGAACCCAATCCAAGTGACCTACAAGGGGTAAAAAGGAAGTAAAATGATAAAGGAAGGGTTGTCCGTGGTATTCATAACTTGCAGGGGTTGTTTGGGAAATTTTAAACAGTGTAGGGGGTAAATAGTAATTTTCCCTAAATTTTATTATTTATTTATTATATAATATAAGAATAAATTGATAATTATTTTATTTTAAAAGTTACTAAATTGAGGTACTTCAGTTACAGGAGGATAAATCATGATTATGTTGTAATTGTCACGGAACTGGTCCGTGGGCATCTCTTGCTAACTATTTTTTTAAAAATAAAAGTAATCTTCACTTATAAGATAAGGATAAGCTTATGAAGAATAACAATGTTTTTTTAATAGTTTAGTTGTCTTTTTTCCCCCTTTTTTTTTTTTCTGTGGATAAGTTGTTAAGTTTAAAAGATGTAGATATATTAATTTAGGAGTGGATTATCCTAAGCAATAGGCAGTTGTTATGGTTGATAAGTGATTCTTTCTTTACTAACTAGCTATCAGAGTGTAAGCTCTATAAACTTTTTAAAGAAGTATTAATTATAATTATAATTAAAATTAAAACTTCCTGTCTGTTTCCATAACCCAATGAAACTGGTTCTTTTGGTGATTTTATTTAAAAAAAAAAATTATAAAGGAAAATGTATGACTTGGTCAATTTTCTTATCATTTTAGATTTTTCTGAAGAAATTGGTTCTTACAAAGGATTAACTTTGAATTTCCCATTTTCAAAACACCATTAGCTGTGTTTTTTTTAGGTCTTTTTCAATAACACACCAATTCAATTTTCCATCTTTTTGCACTAATAAAAAACCAGACCAATAAAAATAAATAGGGGCCATCATCCATAACAATACCAATCAAATATATTACAAGACTCAACCCTAAATCAAACCCATACCACCATCAATCAAAGATGCCAGCAGATATACTGCATGACAACTAACCAAGCCCCTAACCAAGCCTTATGACCTAAACACACATAATAATTTTTAGAATCTAAGGAGGAGAAGGAGAAGAAGGAAGAACAACAATTTTCCTAAGAGGGTGAGAAACACAGGAACCACCAGCATGCATGACAAATCCAGCAGGAGAAAAACACTGGCCATGACAGTTACAAACAATTCTAATATCCTCCTCAGTATCATACTTAGTCAGAAACCCAGTAACCTGCTTCCCTTGAGGTCCATCTCCAGTGGTCACCACACAAGGATTCTTACCAAAAGACTCCATCAACTTCATCTTCTTCTCTAAAATGTCAGCAATGAAGTTCACTTGCATGTTGCTCCTAGCATCACTGTCCTTGCTGTTGCTGCTGCTCATCCCAGTGCTCACTCCTCCTGTATCTGTTTCACATGCAACAAGCATTAACCTTGCTTTGAAAATTTAACCTTTGAAATTTCAAAAACAAAATATTACTTACATGGAATGGTTGTACTGAACTGGTCACCAAAATCTGGCACCACTGGTGGTGGTGGTGGTGGGCAGTAAGGCATCATACATGGCTGACCATTCCAAGGAATGCAGCAGTAGTATTCCCATCCTTTCCTATCATCATCCACTTTGGAAAGGCCAAGGCTGAGCTCTAGATCAGCACCGGAATCTGGGTCTGAAAACTGGAACTTTTTTTTGTCCGCCATTAATGGGATAGGGTTCTTGCTTGAAGCTTTGTTTGTAGGGGTGGTGGTGGTAATGGTGGTGGGGGTGTTTATATAGAGGAGGAGGGTGAAGGGGGGAGGGTGTACACGTGGCGGATGGTGAAATGAGTGTGATGACACGTAGTGAAGTGCCACGTACGTTGGAGGGTGGAGGTTTAGCCAGGCGTTGGAGGTTTAACGAGGAGGCCGTTGGTTGGCGTCACGGATAATGGGTTGTCCGTTGAACGTAAGGTGGGGGAGGGGCTTTGGAATTGGTGCTCTCACGCCGGGGGCATGGGTTGGCTTTCGGTTTCGGAGACACTTGTGGTTTGGGGATGCCACGTGTTTAGATGATGAGTTGGCGGAAGGAGGAGCGGGTTGGGATTCGGGACTCTGGAGCGGGAATTCTCATGCAGGTTTGCCACGTGTGTGCGCTTACGTAGAGGGTAGACAGAACTGTTACGTTTTTTAAGTATGTCTGTTTTAATCCTGTTTGGATAATGATATGATCGTAATTCTGATATGATTGTAATAGTATTAATTTTTACATTTTCAGGTTTTTTAAAGGGGTTTTTTTTAAAGATGAAAGTATGATTGAGAATTTAGAATATGTATAGAATAGTTTTTCTATATTATTTTAAAAAAAGTATATATCTTTTGAAAAATAATATTTTTTTTCTTAGGGAAAAGGAAAGGGTGTTTTTGGGATTTGGGACTCAAAAACGGAAATTCTCATGCTGATTTGCTCCGTAAGTGTGCTTATGTGGAGTGTAGAGGGAGACGGTGTTTTTGGGATTTGGGACTCAAGAGCGGAAATTCTCATGCTAGTTTGCCCCGTAAGTGTACTTATATGAAGTGTAGACGGGACTGTTACTTTTTTTAAGTATGTCAGTTTTAATTCTGTATTAATGATAATATGACCATAATAATATTAATCTTAATTCTCCTATGGAAGATCAATGGATTGACATTCTTTTAAAACAGGATTGAGAATTTATAATGTGTGTAGAATAGTTAATTTGTTCACATTATTAATATATATATATATATATATTGTTTAGAAGTTAATAGTTATTTTTTGGATATATTGTTCTAAACCAATATATTGGTGCAATGTATTATATATAGTCTGTATACAAATTTACCCTTGTGGTAAGATGGTGATGAGATTAGGACTGATCACAGGAGAGCATTTGGTTAAGGTTGTCTATGATATCCAGGGCATGAGAAATAACATATTAATGGCGGAGGTGGAGAACTTATGAATAAGGGGGACATTGTTCAAAAGGAGAAGATTAATGGGATGCAACAATTAGGAGGATCATATTCTTGCTTAATTATATAGGTTCATGGTTATTCAGAGATGTATGATGAAGTATTGGATGTTAATGGTGATTGGCATGTCTCATTTGGCATTAAACAAGTAATGTTACAATATGGTTATGGTTTTAAGGTGGAGAATATTGCTTTGAGAAAGAAAACTAGTATGATATTTATGGTGGATGAGTTGGACTAACTTGAGCAATGTAAAACATTATTAAAGAAAAGGAAGAGGCAAATACATGATTTTAAGGAGCAATTGGAGCTTATCCTCAAGGAGGAATAGATAGATGCTTTAGATGAAAATGATTGGAAGGTGGTGGATCAAGAATGGGGATGTTAATGCAGCTTAGTTCCATCAAATTGGTAGTGTTTGTTGGAGAATTATTGTGATAAGATGCATAAAAGATGATAGTGAAGAATCTTCAGAGAATATGGATAAGATATTAAATTTTATAGTAAATCATTCTGATATGTGCTCTAATTTGGTAGAGAGTTTAACAATCTCCACCAAAAGTGAAGATATTTTCATGAAAGTCTAATCACTGATGTATTAGAAACATCATTCTCTGAAGAGGAGATTGAAAGTGCATTAAGATGTGTTCATTATATGGAAGAGTAACTTGTTTGGCAGTAGCACAATTTTTTAGGAGTTGGTGAGGGATAATATTGTGAAATTTTCCAATGATTTGGGGGAATTTTCTTTCACTTATTTTGATATTTCAATGCAGATGATGTTGATAATGTTAAAAGGTAATTTATATCTTCAATGTTTGATGTATTTGATTAGTGTTATTGCTGACTGGTCCTTAGTCTTGTTAGTGTTATATGTTCGTATTATTAATGTATTTTCTCTATGTGTATGTTAAGAGAGTTCTCTTGTGATGAGTTCCACATGTTTTTGAGTTGACTATAAAAAGAAAAAGTAAGAGATGTCACACGGGTATGTTTTGAGGAATTATCTCTCGTCCTCTTATCATGATGTATTTGTAATGGAATGAATGCAATGCTGAAAAATTTCCGCAGAATTTTGTATTGTGAGCAAAACCTAGCATTAATGCATACATTGTCTCAAGTTTCTTCTTCTTGCCTACAATGTATTTGAGGAATTGACTCAAAGAATATCATTCAAGCTTTTGGCTACATCCTACAACAACTACAAAGGGACAAACTACAGTTTTGGTAATCTAAGGTCTCTGTTAGATAATGTTATCAATAATTAGGTATATTTCACTAGAGATAGCATCTGTGGTGATTAGAAACATAACTCTCACATGATTTTGGACATTTTGCCTAGATTATGTGGCAAAAAACATAGGTTAATGGAGATATTGGCCATTAAAGGATTAAAAGAATATCATATCAGGGTTTAAGGTCTTAAGCACAAGAATTTTTTTTTAATAATGCAATAACCATCTACGTTTTGCACGGAAGTCAACTACTTTAATTGCTGGACATTATGATGGTGGCAACACATGAAGTTTTTTTTTAAAAAAATTTAGGTGCTAATTACAACTCTTTTTAAAACAAAGTGATTTGAGAGTTTCAACATATTGAAAATTGAAGATGGTTGGAAAAAAATTGATGTCGTCTTTGGGTACATTTTAAGGTTGTTTTACTAATATTTGATTACTGAAAAATAATTTAATAAAATATATATTTATAATTATATGTAATACAGTAATATTTTTGTAATATTTTTATAAATTATGCAATTTATAATTTTATTTCCGTGTTTAATTGTATTTTTAAGTTAATTGTATTGTTTGCATTTGATTACCATCGGGTTAACATATGATTTGTGTTCATAATCATGCCAACTGTGTAATAATAATGTTGTGTTTGTGACCTATTTAGTTAATTGTGTCATGTTTGTATAATTGTATCAAACAAGTGCTTTTAGTACACACAAGTAGACATAAATTTTTTACAACCCATAAACCAAAATTACCATCTCTAAATAGAGTAAAGTTAAATGGAAATTATTTATTTATTTATTTATTATAGAGACAAATCTTAAATTGATTATGTTTGCAAAATTTAATTCTATGTTTTAGAGCCGAGTTGAAATAAGTTTAACAAAAATTAAACTTAAGTGTAATCTGGCTTGAAAAAAATCATTTTATAACTATTTTCTTTTACTTAATGGTAATTATATAATATTTCAAATATATAACATTTTTTTATATTTCATATATTTCAACTAACTATACAAAACCCAAAATTCAATTTCCAACACCAACCATTTATGTATACATATTCATATTTTATATATCATACTATATATATATATATATATATATATATATATATTTTTAAAAAGAGTGATAAGAGCCTAATCAGAGATGCGCACACGTGGGAAACAGAGCCTAATCTGTCGACCCATACGTCCCTCACTCTGTAGACATGTAGACTCGATCTCGCGCCCCTCCCCAAAACAAACACCCTATGTAAAAGATCCACTACCAATTGGCCCAAAAACGGTTGGTTCATACTATATTTTTCAAACCATCTAAGTTACAAGAATAAAGGAGAAATTGCTTAACTACCTAATTACCCAATATATATAATCTAGAAAAAAATCCAAAATTATATTATAATTACAAGAAATCTCAGGGAGCTACATGCAAAAAGCCAAAAATAAAAAGGGGTTTAAAGGTTTAGAACAAATTTTCAGTGTAGAGTTCCATCTTCATCTTCTCGATCTCCCGAAGCCAGCAATGGCGGCAGCCGCCGCCGCCGCCGCCACCAGGGGCAAGGGCCCCTGGGTTCGTCTTCTCTCTCTCCGCCTCTACCCTCAAACCGTCCACGTATTCTGGCGAAATCTCTCATCCATTCCACCATCTCACCTATCCCGCCATCATCTGAACCCGTTCCAATCCCCTTCCCTGATCCTCCGCCATTTCTCCGCCTCCACCTCTGTGTCCGGCGATAGAGTCGTTCAGGAGCTGCTTGCCGAGGTGGAGAGGGAAAGGCAACTTGAGAGGGAGGAGAAGAGAAAGGCTGGAGTGGTTCTCGGTGACGATGATGGCGATTCCGAGTCAGAGGACTACATGGGGGTGACTCCTCTGATTGAGAAGCTGGAGAAGAAGAAGGCCAAGGAGTTGGAGAACATTGATCAGTTCTGGGAGCCCACCGATTCCGAGAGCGACGACGACGAGCGGTATTCCGTCGAGGAGGTGAAGAAGCGGGTTGATGCTTTTGAGAACAAGTGCAAGAGGTTTGGCGAATTGCTTAAGAGTTTCGCTGAGTCAGGTTGTATCACCTTCATCTCCTTGTTCACAGTAATTTCTATATTCTTTTCATTGTTCTTGAGGAAAGAAAAAAAAAAAAAGTCTTTTCTTATATGTCACTGTTTAATCCATCGTTTTAGTTCAAATTTCCTTTATTTACTATGAGATGTGATCAAAATGATAACTTGCAAATGATTTTAGACTTAATCGAGTCATGTGTCCTGTTGTCTAATCATTCTAATTTTGCGTTTCTGTTCTGCGAATTGCTTTGTATGTACACATGCACACTCTGGCTAGGGCATTTCAAACCTTTTTCCATAATTTTTGGATCACCAGATTTTGACATTCCTAGAATGAAAGTTGTATTGATTGAGGAGGAAAGCTTGGAGTACTACATTCATCCTTTGCAAAAAAAACCAGATTGAACTTTGTTGAGAAAAGGATCTTTCTTTAAAATATTGTTGAGCAGATAACATATATCCATATAAATAAGATAATGAGGTTTATATTATACTATTAAATTGTATTGGTAGTAGGGGAGCTGTATGTAGATGGTTGTTCAAGGCTGCTATCATTTTTTTTAATCCCATTCATGCATGATAAAAGTATTCTCTGATTGTTTTTGCTCATGGATCTAAGCTGTGTACCGAATCGGTGTAACTTCTTTTTTTGTGTTGTTGCAATTGTTTGCTATTTGTCTTTTCTCTTTATCTTGCTGATAGATCTAGATCCTCTATGCGCACTCAAATAAACACATATCTTTATAGGAAATACTTGTGTGGAAAGATAAAGGATGTGAAGCAATGATCCCATGCATAGATTTTGATCTAATTATGTCAGTTGAATAGCTGCATTTTGGAAATCTTGCAACAGTAAGAAAAGATATGCTATTTGTAGGTCTTTTGTTTGCAAAGGCAAAGTTCACATGATATGCCCTGCAAGTGGTCCATATGTTCAATATTATGATGTTTGTTGTTGGATATTTTTATCTGCTTTTCTTACCCGTAGTTATCTAACAGAAACTCTTGATGATGCTCACAAATGGATGACAAAGATTGACAAATTTGAGGAACGGCATCTGAAGCTGCCATTGGAATACAGAGTCATAGGTGATATGATGAACCGTTTGAAACAAACCACAGGAAAGGATAGATTTATTCTCCTTCAAAAGCTAAATCGAGCAGTTAGGTTGATGGAATGCAAAGAAGCCTATGATCCCAATAACCCATCAAATTTTGGGGTTATTCAGCACCAACAGGTAGGTTCTCCTGAAGATGTTGTAGATAATACTGGGTTTGAAAGAGAAAAGCAAATGATTAAGGGTGCCAGCCTCGAAGATGACGATGAAGACTTAAATGAGACTAAAGAGAAAGATGATGTACTGATCGATAAACTTAATGACTTAGAAAAGAAAATTGAGCAAAAGCTGGAGGAACTAGATCACACTTTTGGAAAGAAAGGTAGAGTTCTAGAGGAAGAAATTAAAGATCTAGTGGAGGAAAGAAATTCTTTGACAGAGAAAAGGAGGAGGCCTCTATATCGAAAAGTAAGTGAAAATATTAAGCACAATGGTTTACAAAATTAGTTTGGTTGGTATACCTCTTTCATTAGATATATATTTTGAGACTGCCACTGATACTTACAGTGGTTTACCTGCTTGGTGATTTGTTTATCTTTTCCTTTTGATACTCTGATTATGCATAAGCAAGCATATCTCTGCTTCTCTCCACTTGTACTGGATTAAGGTGGAATGTTGTGTTCCATCTAACACTAGAAATATACTTGTTCTTTCTAAAAGTCATATTATCTACCAGTATTTTTTGCTGGCTGCAGGAATTTGCTTTTATCATTGAGTCCATTTCTCAATTTATTGTTTTGTAATAGAGGATTCCAAGCGGCAAATGCCACTATATCCTTTTCCTTTTTTTATGTCATTGAATTTTTATAATGACAATGTTTTCTTCACATTTTCTTGTTTTCAAACAAAAGTTCCTTTTTTATGTGGTCTCAGAGAAAGCTTTGCCACTTATATAATATAAAAGCGTGGGAGTAAACCTTTGGTTGAGTATAGTTATCTTTTCATTGATTAGGTCTCAATGTGAAGTCTTTGATATTTTCACATACCGTTTCCCTGTATGAGAGATCTACTGGTTTTCTTCTTTTTTCAATTTAAATCCAATTTCCTTTTGTGTTGTGTTTTTCTTTTTATATATATAGTTGTGTTTTTTGCCAACCCTTGGGCACTAAAATGTAGAAATTTCTTGAATTGTGACAGGGTTTTGATGTGAAGGTAATTGATGTCAATCGAACAGTTAAAGTTACCAAGGTTATTCTCTTCCTCAGTTACTTCTGTCTTGAGTGCAAATCAGCTTTCTACTAAACGGTCTACTTCCTATTTATCCTAACCCAGGGAGGGCAACTGGTGAAGTTCACTGCATTGTTAGCCACAGGCAACTACCATGGAGTTGTTGGTTTTGCTAAAGCCAAAGGTCCAAATGCTAAGATTGCTATTCAAAGGGTACTTATATCCTCAAATTTTCCTCAAATTTACACTTAAAAGTTGCAACATCTTGGTTCAACGAGAGATGCTATGTAGATTGTTATCTAGGGACATATTATCTGAAGCATTAGTGAACTAATTCCAACAACAATGGTTCAAATTTACACTTAAAAGATGCAACATTTTGTTCAACCAGAGATGCTATGTAGATTGTTATCTAGGGACATATTATCTGAAGCATCAATGAACTGATTCCAACAACAATGGTTCAAATTTACACTTAAAAAGATGCAACATCTTGTTCAACCGGAGATGCTATGTAGACTGTTATCTAGGGACATATTATCTGAAGCATTAATGAATTGATTCCAACGACAATGGTTCAAATTTACACTTAAAAAGATGCAACATCTTGTTCAACCAGAGATGCTATGTAAACTGTTATCTAGGGAGATATTATCTGAAGCATTAATGAACTGATTCCAACAACAATGGTTCTAATCACATGTGAAACAGAAGACATTTGTTGTAGAATAAAATGATTAAGTATCACTTCCCACTGATTCTGATAGAACCTTGTCCAGTTAAAATATTATTAAAATGAATATTTTGCAAGAACGTCTTTTTCCCGAGTAACTTCTTTTTTATGGAGGAGCACTAAGAACACCAGAATGTAACACAAATACACAAGATAGTTTGTCTTTTAGAATGAGAAAGTGGGCGAGTAAGGATATTTGACACACAGTTAGACAATTGACTCCATTAATATTTTATAATGATCTTTTCAATTAACATTGGTATTTGCGGACTTGTTTAAAAGTCCAAATGCACCAATCAAAGATGTATTCTCATCGTACACATTACTGCAAGTACCATCCTTAACTCAACCATTGCGTTTCTTCCGTATATCTTTTGGTTAACCTGGCTCTACATTATACATGATAAACGAACAATGTAATCATGACCGGAGATTGTCTGCACCAGGTCTCTGATGACTCTTGTAAATTAAGTCAAACTAAGACAAATTGTTAAGTCTGGTTATATTTTCCCATAGTTCAACTCTTGGATGCATGAGTGATTTCTTCTATCTTTTTTGGGTTACAGGCATATGAAAAATGTTTTCAAAATCTTCACTATGTCGAGCGGTATGAAGAGCATACAATTGCACATGCAATTCACACGAAATACGAAAAAACCAAGGTTCAACTCGATGAACTCCTTTATTATGGTTTTTGTTTTCTTGTTTCCTCTTTTGTCAGCTCAGAAAACTATTTTGCTGACATGATCTCCTGCCATAGATATATTTATGGCCTGGTCCGATGAGAAGTGGAATGTCAGCCGCAAGTCGGACAGTGGAGACTGTACTATACTTGGCTGGATTCAGCAATGTCAAATCAAAGGTACGTCGTAACCAAATCTCCCCCGAATGGAGTGATCTTTCGTTAGATCATCGATCTAACAATTTTGTTTGTTTACAGATAATTGGATCAAGAAATCCGCTTAATGTTATCAAGGTTCTATTTAAAGCATTGAACGCTGTAAGTTCAAGTTGCTTAAGCCTGTTGGCACCATACCTTCCTGTAGTTCTGTTCCTAACTTGTGTATTCGTCTCATAATCGATGTGCAGATTGAAACGCCAAAGGATGTGCAAGAGAAGTTTGGACGAACTGTTGTCGAATCTTACTTGCTGTAACATGCCAATATTGTTCACCGATTTCGCTTCGTAAAAAAAAGAAATGTTTTGATAAATGAGTTTGTCAAATGATGCCAGATTATTATGCTCATTACACAATATTCTCAGTGTTTGAACAAATCATTGATTATTCATTCAGCAAGGTTGTTTCCATCATGCAGGTAGCATTTGAAACACTTGGTTAGCATATCCATCATGCAGAGAGCTATTTTTCATTTTATATTAACTTGGATTATTTATTTCATTATTTATATTTATGTATTCAATTTTCCATATTGTTCAAGAGAATGCCTTTCTTATTTTAAAATGTTGTTGTCAGTGAGGTAGTTATTTATCTTTTGTCAAGTAAACCAGGGACTAACATGAATTACTTTGGTCATAGTTACTAAATTTCTACTTCTTAATAACTGTAATTGCAACTAATCAATGTGATAAAAATATCAAATTCAAGCACCATAGAAAGAGAAATTGAAGTTATTAAACTCTTAAAAGCATAAGATAACTATTCTGCATGATAGCTAGGAAAAGCATCAAGGTTTTTATAAATAATAAAAAATTTAATGTTATAACTAAATAACTCTTGGTAATATTGTTTATAAATATATAATAAAAATTTTAAGGTTATAATTTAAATAACTCTGTATATCTACTTTAATAATATGTATAGATGATGGTGACGAAAACAATGTTGAAGGAGGAAGAAAGAATAAAATTAGGAGGAAATTTTAACCATTCAATGACGATATATTCAAATAACTAGTAACCACAACTTGATGTCTAACTCTAGACTTAGGCAACCACTGGACGTTGAAATGTACTACATTTATGCAAGGAAATCCCCTCTTTATGAAAATTTATAAATATTTTATTCAAAGAAATGAATGATTTAAGCCACACCCAAACAAATTTTGCAGACTTGTGGTGGAATCTATGAAAAAGAAATTTTGTTTTCATTGGTAATACATACCCCATTAAATGTGTATGTGTGTGTATGAAAATTTAATTTTTATTTTTATTATAAAATAAATAAAATTCAACTTAATCAATGGTGTAAAAAAATTAAATAAAATAAATTTCTCAATTTCTCAGAGTTATCATTTTTTTTTAATGTAAAGTTGATAAAATTTTATAAATATTTAATTTAAAAAAATGGTATAAACCACAACTGAACTAATTCTGTAGTGGATTTATGAAAAAGAAATAAACTTTTTAATTACATGAATAAATGGAGGAGTGTAGATGAAATCACAAACCTATGCACAAGCATACCTTCAATAGTTTATAGATTCTCCCGGGCCACAAATGGAAAGAATTTTTCATTATTCCATGCTACCTAGATGACCAACTTTCCATAATAATATCTTAACATAATTTTTTTTAAAACAAAAACTCTGTTTATCATTATTTAGTATGTTTAAACATCCAATATTTAACCGAAAAGAATTAGTTCAAGTGAAAATCTTGACTCATTTACACAAGTGGTTTCGAATTTGATTCTTTGTATATATATAAAAAACATTTATTAGGAGAGATTTAGTTTAATTTTTATAATACTCCCAATACCTTACCTCATATTGATTTAAATCTTATAGCTCATATTAAACCAATAGATCAAAAATAAAATAATAATAATAATAAGATTTTGACGCAATATAAACAAGTCATATCAGGGATATATATAGATATAAAGTTAATCTCTTAACACACTTATATTACATTTTACGTGAGCTAAGATTTGAATCTGTCTCATCAACATAACATAAACATTTAATATAAAAAATTCGGTGCTAACAAACCAAATATCGTTGATATAAGATATAAATTGTTTATATATTATAAAAAGCACACACACACGTGAGTAAGTGGTGAATGGTGGAACGCTATCCACACGGCTCATGTTTATGGCCACCTTTTCCATCCAACTACCTCTCCCTTCACTTCGTTCCATTGTCACCACCTTAAAACCTAAGCCAATAAAACCCACATCTCACTCCTCACCCCCTTTTTCCCATATTGCCCCTACTCCTCTCCTCCATTTACCATCTCTACCCTCTTCCACTTGGTAATAATAATAATCCCCACATTATTTCAACATATAAATATTTAATTTCAGTTCTTATATATATATATATATATATACACACACACTCTAATCCTTGTCAAGCAAATAGCATAAAAATTAAAAATATTAATTTGTCATACATAAAGTTGTACATTTTTGAAAAAAAAATTAGCTCTTCTATTAAAATATATATATATATAAATCTTATAGCGTAGGGTGGTGGAACTCTTGAAGTGGGTTTTTTAGTTAATAGTAGAAATAAGCAAGGGCAAAAATGTCATTTGGATTGATTGGAGAAAATAAGAAAGGATAGCATACATAAGACAAAGGAAGGAAGAAAGAAAGGTGGTAGATTGAAAGCCTTCTTTTCCTTCTTCTTCTCATCTTGGCCAACTTCCCCAACTTTGCCTGCCATGCTTCCATAGATTTTTTCCTTCATTAATCCATACTCATATATCCCTGTTTTTCCTCTCCAAGGTGAGTACCACACCATCTCTTGTCTTCTTGCTTCACATATATATATATATATATATATATATTATATTAATATATATATATATGTTTCAATATTTAATGCTTTCTTTTGTCAACTCATGGCTTTGATTCATGTAGTTTTGTTGTTGTTGTTGTTGTTGTTGTTGTTGTGTTTTATTGAAGTAGTTATTTCATGTTTTGGAAGAGTTTGAAGGACTGCAGATTGATTGGGAATTTGTTGGTTCTTATTGTTTTTCTGCAGTTTAAGATTGATTAGTGAATCAATCTTAAACTGCAGAAAAATGTACTGTTACCATGTAAATATCAGAAAAATGTATACATATATCTTTTTGTCTCTATTTTCATGTTTTGCTGGCAGAGCCATGAAATGTGGGGCCCTTACTTGCTAGATCAATCATGGTTGAACAGTGAAGGAGATGCGTGTTGGGATTTCAGTGTTGGAACTATTGAATTTACAAGTCATTGAGATGAATGGAATGGAAATGGGAAAATTATTTGGATGACATACAGTTTGTGGAATGAGTTTTTTGTAATAAGATTGTAATTATTGGAATTTTCTTTTTCATTTGGATAATTAAGAAGCAGAAATAGGAAAGTGAGAATTAAAATGCCAAATTTTTCATGCAGAGAGCATTGAGAAGGCTTCAGAAAAGAAGAATAATTTTTGAACCCTGCATTGCATTTGTTCATCAATCTTTTTGGTCTAATTAATGATAAGTGTATTGAAACTGACTTTTTACTGTTACATTGTTCATCTGTGAATCTTTGAAAAAGTATAATTCGGAAGTCTGCATTGCATTTGTTTGGCAATCTTACTTTTTTATTTATTTACTTTGGTCTAGTGATAAGTGCAGTGCATGTTCTCTTTGGAATATGGAGATTGTCTTTTGGGAATTTTTTTTACTGTTATATTGTTCATTTGTGAATCTTTAAAAAAAATATTATTTGCATAGCTTAAGATTTAGCATTCTTTAATTGTCTTGCCATTGATGTTTGGTTGTGAATAATAACAAGACAGAATGGTGAAGAAATGGTCGCCGAAGCCGAGTTGCTTCAAATATGTGAATCTTAATCATAATATCATGATTCATGAACCGTTCTGCTTTTTGCACAAATAACTTTGTCTTCAAGAATTTCTTCTATGCCAATTGCTCATAAATCATATTTAAGAAGTTTAATCTTATCTGCAGTGTGATTCAAAAAAATAACAATATTAAAATATGGAGAACACAATGTGATTTGTCAATGATAAATGCCTTGATTTGTGTCTCATGTCCAATTTTGCTTAGATTTTTTCATTGCCTTATATTTTCTTTGATGAATAATTTGGTGTTTCCATTAGGAATATTGGATCAGTCATGGTAAGCTTAAGACGGCGCAGACTTTTGGGACTTTGTTCTGGTATGCTTTAACTTCTTGTACAATGATTCAAATCATATGTTTGTGAGATCAATATCACAATATTTTGAGTGTGGTGGTTATGTTTGCAAAAGAAATTGGTGTTCTTTTTATCAGTGAAATACTAATTTCTGAGTGTGACTATGCCATTGATAACTGACAATTATGATTTGTTCTTTCTTAATCAATCCTCAAAAGTCAAAACTCCTTTTTGCACTTCAATGAGGACTTGTTTTTCTTTAAAAATATAAAGAAAAAGAAAGGAGTAGATATAATATTGCTTCCTGTTTCAGTTATCTTTTGCCTTTTTAACTTTTGAACTTTCATTTTTTAATTGTATTTGTCAATGACCTGTTTGTTCTTAGTATTGTTTATTTGTATTTATATTTGACATTTTCAGGGAAACATTCATTCAGCATTGGGATTCCTAAATTCTTTGAAAATAACACATTTGTCGAAAGTCGTAATCAGAATATCAGGCCATCCAGTGTGCATCCGTTACCGGCAGTAATCATCGACCATCAAAAGCTGGTCAAACTAAATTGCATAATTCCATTTTCTTGTGTTCTAGTAATCAATAACTTTCTGATATTTATGTATCATTCTATCAAGTCTGATTCATTTATAATTTTTTTTTGCATGTCTATATTTCATCATTCAGATCATTTGATTTGTTTCACACGTACAGATTTCTGAAGAATGTGTAGAATCTACAACAGTGATAAAGGAGGAAGTCGATCATTATTTTCAAGGTTAATGGTTTTCTTGCAAGCAGATTATAACTACTTTAAGATTTATTCAAGTGATACTTTGGATCACTGATGAATACTTTGCTTGCATTATTCATAAGATACATTTATTTTTTTCTATTCTTAGAAATAAAAGATAAGATAAATTGATCGAAAAGCTTGTTATAATTGGAAAATAATTGGAAACTGACATAATTTCTTGTTTCTTTCCTCAAAGTTTTAATTGGTTATCAATGTTTCTCTCACGACAACTTGGTCTAAATTAGATTGTTTTTACCTGCAGATAAAAAAATCAAACACAGAAAGAATTACAGGAGAAAGCAATATAAAGATCAGGAACCACCAATAATGCGCGGCGTTTATTTCAAAAACACAAAATGGCAAGCAGCAATAAAAGTCGACAAGAAACAAATCCACTTGGGTACTGTTGGATCACAAGAAGAGGCAGCAAAATTATACGACAGGTATGTTCGGTTCGACATAACATATTTAACTGTGAATGGAAAAAAACTAGACTGTCAATAACTTGTTAAAAGAACCTAGACTGCATCTCAAACATCGTATTTCTTTCGTGTTACCTGTCGAAAATTATCAAACTAATAAATCAATATCACATTATTTGTATCTTTGTTTATCTGCAGAGCAGCATATATATGCGGTAGAAGGCCGAACTTTGAATTGTCAGAAGAGGAAAAACAAGAACTGAGCAGATACAAGTGGGAAGAATTCTTAGAGATTACGCGTAATTCGATTTCGAGCAAAAGTACTGAATTCATTGTTATTAGTAGTAAACTATCAAGTTCAACAATTGAGTTATTGTTTTCGATTTTTTGTTTTACAGAGCACCAGAGAAGACAAGGTGGAGGTAGAAAGAAGATGAATGAGAACAATTTGCAATGCAACAACTTAGAGAGCATGTAGATTCAGATGCCTCTTCGGCATTTAATCGATGAAAACTTTTAATACTTTTTTTTGCTGCAATTTTAGGTATAGAAGATGTTGTTGCTGATCAAAATCCACAATTTGGAGCCAATTTTATGTATGCAGCAATGATTAGAAAATTAGTCTTGTTGTTATTATTATTATTATTATTATTATTTTGGTTCATTGTATTGCTTAATGTGTAAATATGTTTATCTATGTTCTCCCCAACAGAATTTTTCAAGGATGGTTGCTCTGATGGCTAAATATAATTGCATCTTGTTAGATTAATCTTTTGCCTTGATATTCATGCTAAAAGACTAAACTATATTTATATATTTAAATTTATATTTTTGTAAATTAATCGATGTGGGACTATTAATCAGTTTAACAGTTTTGAGAATAACAATGCATTGAAAAATGCTGAACTTATGTTTATGTTTAGTGCTTAAGAATTTCTATGAGGTCTGCATATATTTGAACAAGTATATGTGGGTCTTAATCATCCACATACCCAAGTCATGAGTTTATATATATTGTGATTATAATTATTTTTTTAAAATATATCTCTTGAAGTTTCTCTCAGAAGTTGCCTTTCTTGTTTAAAAATTATATTTCTTCACTTTTTGATAGAAGAAAAGCTCATTATAGCCATTACATATCAAGGTAATTCTGGTTTTGAGTCATTTACTACTTCATCTCATTAAACTTTGAATTTACTAGATTATGCATATAAATTTCCAACAGGTTACCATGGCAATAGCCAATATATGGTTGAGCTATACTAATAAAAATGTGTGTATGTTTAGAAAGTTTTTTTTTAAAAAAAAAAAAATTAGATGAACTGTTGTTTTATTAAAGAAAAAAATTAACCAAAACAACTCGAAAAGATAAAAAGGACAAAAACAAAAAAACAAAAAGCATGCAGGTAATCACCAGGGATGAGTTACTTTGGAAAAAAAAAAATAGCAATGAAGAAACATGGGAATCAAATAAGTCGGTGTTGTCCACTATAGAGGTGGGCACGGGCCGTCAGACAACCCGGCCCGGCCCGGAACCGGCCCGCCGGGTCACTGACCCGGAGGGCCGGGCCAACAACCCGTAATCGGCCCGTCATAGAGACGGGCCGGTTACAGGTTGGGCTTGGCCCAACCCGTGACCCGGCGGGTTGGCCCGCGGGGTCAACCCGCCGGGCCAGACCTGGTTGCAACCCGGCCCGGCCCGCCGGGCCCAACCCTTTTTTGAATTTTTTATATTTTTTTTTCTAAATTTTTTGAATTTTTTAATTTTTTTTTATTGAGTGGGCCGGCCCGCCGGGTTGACCCGTCGGGTCAACATGGAAGCCGGGACGGTTCCGGGCCCGGCTTCCTGTGACCCGGACCCGCCGGGTCCGACGGGCCAACCCGGCCCGGCAGGTTCTATACCCAGCCTGGCCGGTGAACCGCAACCCGGCAGGTCGGGCCCGCCGGGCCAGTTAACCGGCCCGTGCCCATCTCTAGTCCACTGTGTGGTAGCAGAGGTCAACATTATCAATAATAATAATTATTATTATTATTTTTTAACTGAAACAGCATTAAAATAATTGAGCCTTATATTTTTGTCACACAATACTATTATCTTGGCAAGACATTACTTTGTACATTGTTAATAATGAGGCAGTTCTTTTACATGTTGGTTGAGGAAACATGCTACACCTGAGATAAAATAAAAAATAAAAAATAAAAATAAATAAAAAAAAGGTTATTGCTAAATCACATCACAAAAACAAGCTTTGTGATTAATCAATAGTTTAAGCAGAGACAAGAAGTGTGGGTATTGCCAAAGAGGAGGAAACATATATCATTCTATCCATTTTTCTTTTATCTTTTTTTTTCCCTTTATAATTAATTACTGCAGGACATGTCAGATGTGTATGACTTTTTTTTTCAAGATTCTTGTAATTACAGTGATATGAATGATGCAAAAATGTCCATGGCAATTATAAGAGTCATGTGTTTGGAATGGATTTATTGTTTGTTTTTTTTTTTTCTTTTGGCCTTTGAAATGCAACTTGCATTGCTTAGATATTAACTGTTTTTTGAGTAATGGGAGTCAAATTTTAAGATAATATTATTAAGTAATGGCATATAATTAGAGTTATTAGTCAGACTATTGGACTTTTATATATATATATATATATATATTGAAAAATATATCATAATCTCCCTATGATTAATGGAAAGTTTCAGAAATCAATAAATAATTTTTTTTAAAAATATTATGTAATTTATATACTTATTATGTACAATAAAAATAAAATTTGAATACTAACAGGGCTAGTAAAGATCTACATTTTTATGATACTTTCAATCTTCTAGTCTGAAAAAAAAATATGTAAAAGATTAAATAAAAAATAAAAAATAAAAAAATGAAATAAAATTATGAATGAGCTAAGCTAATTTAAAATTCAAGCTCTTGAAAATAAATCTTAACATACTAATTTCCAATTACACATTTATCAAGTGGGCCCAACTCATACTTTGGCTTTAACAAACCAACATTCCAAAAAACCAAATTCTAAATTCATTAATCTTAATCTAAAAAAATTCATATTTATTCCATATCTTAATAATTTCATGTATTTATTTATTTTTAATATATAAAAAATAATATTAAATAAATTAATAATATTATTATTATTAATTAAAAAAACCAAATGCGTGACACTAGAGAGATGCACTTGAGAAAAAGAAATGCTACTTTTTATTTATTTATTTATTTATTTATATCTCTCCAGCCTCGTTCTTTCCATTCCTTTCCTTCTTCTTCTTCTTCTTGAAATCCTCTGTGTCTCCAACTCTGTATTTCTCTCAGATCTCTTGCTCTTTGGCATCAACGCCATTGCTAGGGTTTGCAGATGGGAATGCTCCGTGAGGGCGCTGGCTGGTGCCTTTGCGCCGGGGGAGGCAAGTCGGAGAGGATCAAAGGTGCCATTTTTTCTGGTAAAGGTCCCGCCTTGGCTGCTATCTCCTCTGTCCCTGGCGGTGGTTGTGGAACTGGGTTTTTGATCCACCGTGGCTTGCTTCTCACTACCCATACTAACATTCCCACTGTTGCGGCTGCGGAGGCTGCCGAGATCCGGCTCCACCATGGCCGCATCTCGGCCCGCTTGGTCCCTCACAGGTCTGATGACGAACTCTGGTTGTTGATTTTGTTGTGTTTGAAGCGAAAGCTTCAATCTTTGATCTCTGTGGCAATGCTGATCGAATTTGTTTTGTTTGGGATGTTTTGCTTTGTTTACTGATTTGATCTCGTGGCATTGGATTTTTGTTTTGGTTCTGGAAAGGGAAAGGATGCATGGTTGGATCAAGATCTGATGGTTTTGTTCCGGCAAGGATAATGTAGATAGAAAGTCAATGTGGTTGCCCAGTTAGCTTTTTGGTGAATTTGTGTATGCATGGTATCTATAGAACGTGCTCTTGAATTCATCCGTAGGATTTTTAGCAATGGTTTTCCGGGATTAGATCAGTGTAGTTGTATACTTGTATGTTCAAAAGATTCCAGGAATATCACTTGGAGATGATTTCTAGGCCTGGACACTTTCTCTACTATTTAGTGTTTGTTTTAATTGATGTTGGAGAACATATTGCTTTACTAGTGTGTGGTAGCATACCAAACATGGTTTGATATATAGATTTTTTGTGACTCATGGTTCAATAAAAAAAAAAAAGGTTTTTTCGTAGGTGATTAATTAAACATGTATCATTGCTTGAATTTTTTGTCATTGTTCAATTTGTCTCTTGGGATGTGGCTAAGCATGTGTTTGTTGCTTCTAGTGATTTCAGTAATATTCTTATCATTAGACGATGATTTTTACTTTTTGGCATATGGGCATAGTGATGGACTTTAGAAGGTCGATAGATTTGGTTGTGTATCATTGTGTTGGTTGATAGACATGCTGAACAAATTAAAATTTAATAATCGTTGAAGCTTAGATGTGGCTATTGACATTGGCATTTAGCTTTATCATTACTTTGTTCATCATTGCTCCACCAACAGTATGCATAAATCCATCTGATGTCTAAGTTTGTTTTTATCATTACTTTATTCATCATTGCTCCACAATAGTAAGCATAAAACCATCTGATGCCTAAGTTTTTGCTTATTGTTAATGCAATGGAGGGGTATGTTCATTGTACCAGATCTGTAATATATGAAGAATGCATCATACTTTTCTAAGATTTGGTTAAAATTGATTAATCTTGAGGTCTTATGCATCTTTCTTGTCTTTCAAACTTTTGTTACTTGTCAATCACTAACTGTGTAATTAGTGATTGAATTGCACTGTGCATTCTGATCTGGCAAAGACATCCTGATTGTTTTTATTTTTTATTTTTTGATTTTTGATTTTTTTTTTTTTTATGAAAGGTCTGTTTGGGAAAGCAACATGTTTTAAGATTTATTTTAATTCTATTGCTTGTTTTTAATTTACCTATAAGCGTTGTTGAGAAAAGTTAGGGATTGAATTACACTGTGCATTCTGATCCGGCAAAGACATCCTGATTGTACAGTGGACCAACTTAATACCTTTGGTGATCAAGTTGGTCTGATAGAAAGTTTTGGTAGTGCCACCTTATTTATATTGTTCAGGTATAATATTGATGTATGAATAATTATGGAAGTATTGACAGGAAGATAGAGATAATCCTCTCAGGAATTTGCCATGCTGGATATTACAGGAACAAAAACAAAAAATTCTAAAAGTGCTTAGTCATTTTTTCAATGATGTGGATGCCATTCTTTGTTGTTGTTGTTGTCTATGCATTGTCTGTAAATTTTGCTTAGTTGAGTAGTATGTGATCGAGATTTAATGATCTATGCAGGATGTTTTTGTTGAGAATTAATGTGTGTTTTCACAATATTCACTTAACTTTATGAATTAACATTTATACCAATTTCAAATATTTGCTCTCAATGCATAAATTTTTGTGATATTCTTTCATGCTTGAGATTTATTTGTTTAATTTGTATGATAATGTGCCATTTCTCTTTTTATCAAGACTGCTAAAAAAATTTTTTCTGGAATTTTCTGTTTTATATTAATTTAGCTGATTCCTGCTGTAATTTCAACTGATTGAACACTTTCTCATATCAAATGGAGCAGAAAGGTGCAGTAACAAGATGAACTTATTATGCTTTCCAGTCTTCTTTGCCCTTTATGTGTACAAATATGTGGGAAACTGGCTCTCACGTTCAGTTTACTCAAATGTTTATAATTTATAGACATAGAATGTTGGATCTGAGATCGTTTAACCAAATTTCTGATATTTATGTTATTCATATGTGCCAGGTTCTTCATTACCAGTTCTGTTCTTGATCTCTCCATAGTAGGGCTTGATACCATTGATGCTGATTCATCTTCACAAGGGCAGCAGCCTCATTCCTTGAAACCCTGTTGCAATCCAAGTCTAGACCTGGGCAGTTTGGTTTATGTTCTAGGGCATACAAATAAGATGGATTTGACAGTTGGTGAAGGAAAAGTAGTAATAGCTACTGACAACCTCATAAAGCTCTCTACAGATGGAATGACATGGTGTCCTGGATCAGCTGGTTTTGATGCCCAAGGGAATCTTGCCTTCATGGTCTGTGATCCCATGAAACTTGCTTCATCACCGACGGCAAGATCCTCTTCAGCATCGTCCTCCTCATCACTTTCTTGGAAAAAGGATTCATCCATGCAATTCGGGATTCCTATTCCTATCATCTTTGATTGGTTGCATCAACACTGGGAAGGCAGCTTGGATGAACTTAGCAAGCCCAAGTTACCTTTGATTCGTTTATTGTCTACTGGACAGAAGAGCGAACATTCTTGTACATCTTTCACCCAGCGACGGGTCTTCAAGTCATCAGAGGAGGACAATGATGACATCTCATCCTCCCCCCAAGTCATCTTGAGGACAAGATGTCAACCTGGACCGAGCAATTCACCCAATGCTGTTGCAAATCAAGAAAACCTGGTTGCTGATTTACGCTCTGCTCATGAACAAGGTATTCCCACTCCGGAGATCTATGAGTCCCCAAGGTTGACTTCTGGGCCGCTCAGGAAGAAAGAAAACATTTCAAATCATCTCTTGGATATAAATTTTCCTCCGAGAAATCCAAGATCCGTTGCATTACCACTGCCCCTCAAACAACTGCTTCCAGATCCCAAGGAAAATAATGCTGAAGAACCGAAACAACAGAAACTGGTCGTAGAAGCCGGACATGCATCACATGAAATCCCAGAATCAAATGATGGACAAAATCCTCCCACTCTTCCTGCCGATTCTACCCTGTTGGATTGCTGCAGTGAGGTGCAGTCCAGTTCATCTCCAGTTGAGGTCTCGGATTTACAGATGTATGGTGATGGATTCAGCAGTGAAGGAGAAACCATGTACTCAGCTGAAACTATGGAGAGCAGAAACTACCCGAGTCCAAATCAAAATAACCTTCAACAAGTCGGCAGGAGCCAAAGTTGTGTGAACTATAGCAGGTGGACTTCCAGTATCAGAAACTCAGGGGCTCGGAAGGGCAACTTGCAGAAACAGAATACCTTTATCCCTTTACGAAAAACATACTCGCAAACTCCCGCGGCACCTCAGAGGAGCCATGATTATTACAGTCCAACTGTCTCATCAAGCATGAAGAAAAGGAATAACCAAGAAGAGTCAAGAAAGCCCCGGCAAAGAGAGGTTCAGGTATCACCAAGATGGATGTTCTGAACCTCATGAAATCAACAAATAGTTGTGTTGCAATTGATTGTTTTTATACACCCGCATTCTTGTCTGATGTTGTCACCTCCTCGATAGCGACACTATTTTTTTCATTTTTGTGATTGTATGTGCAGAAGAATGTTGTACCAATGAATAAACACATCTGATCTGAAAGACCGAAAGAATGAAGGTCTGATTGTAACATGTAGACGAGTGAGTATATTCGAAACAGTTTCATGTCATCCATATTCTAGTTTGCTACTTATCTGTCAATATATATATTTATCTTGAATTGTTGTCTCGCATTATCTGAATGAAGTTCTTGCAAAAGAATCAGGCAAATTGGATCTTGAAACCATCTACTATATCATAAATAAAAATGTCAGCTTTCTTTTATGAATATATCGTTTACATCTCCGACGTTCTTCAACTATTGATTCTTTTAACAGTTAATCTTGTAGAACAGAGAAAGAATAAAAAGTAAAAACAAAAAACACAGGCAAGGAATTTATCACATTCATATCTGTGAATCAATAGTTTCATCATGCTTCACCCACAATTGCATTCTGTTTGAAGCTTTTTTAGCCTGAAACAAGATAAACTTAGAATCATCAATCAATAATTACTTAATTAATTAATTAAAAGTTTCAAATTAAATGAGAGGAAGACATGTTTTTACCTCATCCTTCCAATTAGTTTTCCAAACTATTGCAGATAAAATTAATTTCTGCAACACAAGTCCACATAACATCCCACCCCATGTTCCCTACATAATTTTACAAACACAAATGACAAACAAAACAATTAAACTGAGTTTTAATATCAATAATTCAACATAAACTTTATTGTAAACAATCTTCTATATTTACCAGAGCATTCCAATGAAGCAAGAATCCAAAGATATATTGCAAGGGAATTCCAATAAGATAGTAGCAGAGGAAATTAATATAAGCTACTATGCCTTGCCAACCACCTCCAACAGAAGCTCCTAAAATGCCAAATAAAATAAAAGAAAGAAAGAAATTAAGATTTGCTAAACCATTGATTTTAATTTAAGAACATTAAAATAAACAATTAATTCAAGAGGGTTAATTAGTACCTATTATTACTGGTTGGATACTACTGAGGAAAACAGCAAGAATTAGAAGATATGCCATTTCTGCTACTGCTTTTTGTAGTTCTTTACTGCTTGCAAAAAGTACGGGGAAATAAGTTCGTGTCGCAAGTATGACGATGATGCAGGGAAAAGCGATTGCAAGTGCAGTAACACCGATGACAGCAATAGAGTACTTGGCAGCTCTTGCATTGCCTGATCCAAGCTCATTTGATACCCGAACACTATTGAAAGGTAAAGAAAACATTCATCATCAGTAAAATCCTATCACTATGAATACAGAACAATTCATAACAGTAAATTACTCTGTACCTTGCGGCAGCATCGATTCCAAAGAATAGCATGCTGATCCATGTGTTTATGTTCATGCTTAAACAAAGCCAACAATTCAATTAGAAGATTCAAAGGAAAATTATATTTTTGAACAATGAAAAGGTTCAAAAGTGTAACCATTTATTTTGTTTTATTTTATATACATTTATACTGATTTTGCTCTCGTCTAGTCTCTGTGAACTACAACAAGTTACAATTGTTTACCTGAATAATGGATAGGACAATTCAGAAATAACAATCATATCACAACAAATATATATCTACGTAGGTAGTTCAATTGGTAAATTGAAAAACAAAGGTGAAACATGTAATTCCAATGGTAATTCACTGTTAAAACTATTATCTATATTGCTTACCAAATAGAAATGGAACCGAGGGCAATGGCCGGGTTATTGAGAAGTCCGGTAATCACCATCATTACCATCATGTTCCATCCATCCATGCAAAACATCATGGCTGAAGCAAGAGAAAGCTTGAGAAAAGACCAAACCTCTTTGATAGTAGAAGAAAATGAGATTCTAGTCCATTTGAATTTATGCCACACAATGATGTACACCAATTGAGCAATGGACACTGCCCAAGATGATAAATTGTAAGCAGCTGCAGCTCCATCAAGTCCCCAATCAAACACATACACAAACATCCCCAATAGACTAATATGAAGAACAAGGCCTCCGAATGCAATGCATGTGAGGATGGAAACTTTGCTCTGAGCTTGGAGGAATTTTTGCACTGGAAAGCTCATAGCCATTGCAAAAATTTGCGGGATTATGCGCATTGAGAACTTCCCGGCAAGGACGGCAATTTTCTCATCTTGGCCGAGGAACTTTAGGATTGGTGTTGCGAAGATGTAAACCGGAGACATGAGGAGAGCGGCGACCAAAAGAATGATCAATGCGAGTTGTAAATAGACGGCAAGCATTTCTATTTTTCCGGCACCAAATGCTTGCCCACATAATGTGTCCATTGCACTCCCCAAGCCAATCTAACATGGTATCAGAGCGATATTTGAATATTCCTTTACATTATAAATGATATAAAATGATAAAACTAAACATTTATCATAAAAACAAAGATCTTATATAAGCATTTTGGATGTATTGCATAATTAAATCAAACAAACTAATGAATTTGATAGAAAAAAATGGAATGGATAATAATGTATGACTCACAAGAACAATAGTCGGAAAGTTGGTGGTGACCAAGAAGGAGGTAGAGACTGCAGAGAGCTCGACGGCGCTTAGGTGGCCGGCGAATATTTGTACGGAGGAGTTCAATGCATAAGAGAAGAAACCATTCAAAGTTATAGGCCCTGCAACTCTCCATATCTTCTTGGACTCCCTCAAAAACATTGGCCATCCTTGTTTGAATTCCTTCATTTGAGGGTTGTCTTTGAGTGCTTCTTCATCTTCATTATTCCTCTCATCATCATCATTATCATCAATGTTTTGCAACAATGGGAAATCCATCATCATCTTCATCTTCATCTTCATCTTTTCTTTTGTGTTTCTTTGAAGTGGTTCTTCCTCCATTTAAAACTTCTCAACTCTAAAAAACCCTTCAAAAACTTGTTGGTTTAGGATTCATATGATCTTCATGAAATGGAGAAAACTTAGGTTGGTTGGTTGGTGTTATGTTTGTATTACATGCAAGCATGAACACAAAACATAGCACTTCTATGCACGTTAAAAGAATAATTGATAACATATTAAAAAATTGAAAGTTAAACAAGTAGTGGTTGGGGTTGGTAAATATATATATATATATACATAAATAGTGATGTCTCACTAGCCATTTGTTGTAGTCCACTTCTCTTCCAATGGTTGTTAATTAGATTGTAATTAACTGGCTTGAATTAATACTAATTGGTGCTAGTGCAATAGAAAAAGGTGAAAGATGCACCTATTTTATATGGGTGGGTAACTTCCTTGAAAATAGATGAGTGAAACTATCAATTTATTAAGAAAATTATAGGGAAAGTCCATATATAAGTGATCATGAAATTATATTTTTATATTTATTTTGAACTTTAAAAAAATTAATCGTGCAATAGTTTATTTGTCTAATATATTATTTTAGGCGTTAATTTAATTGAGACGACATATATGAATTGATAGGATGAAAGTTATATTATTTACATAGTTTACAAACTAAAGAGAACACATTTATATTATTTGAGGATATAAAATAGAGATTAAAATCAACATATTCATTTTGTTTAAGGACCAAAATGATATATTTTTCTTGAGTTTCTGATCATAAAAATAAAATAAAATAACATACAGACATGAAACATGTAAATATTAATAATTTATAAGAGTATATTGTTTATATATATATATATATATATTATATGTAGATTCAAATATGATTTATTTATTATTTTTTAGATTACATGCAAATTTCCTAATAATAAAATACTGGCCTTCTTTTTCTTTGCTTTCATAATAAACAATAATATTGTTCAAGTACTGCCCTCATAGTTTGTCATAAGAGATCAAGTGGTACGTTATGAAATATATTATTTGTGTGATATTGAATGGGAATCTAGTTAGGTTGGTGGAAAACTATTAATGGTGGCGACTACTTTGGAAATGCTGACCATTCTCAAGGATAATATGGGTATTTTAGCAATTACACACTTATAAAGGGGTGTAAAAGCAAAAGACCTTAGACGATAATTATAAGATAATGAGTGCGAGGACTTTTCTTAAAGAAACAAAAATAATAGTAATAATAATTAATAAAAGATTAAGTGTGGTCGATGGTGAAGATTCCCATGTTCATCAAGGTCAATCAATGGAGTTGTTGGTGTGTCATTCTCAATTAGTTTATATATATATATATATAAATAGTCAGTCATGGAATATATATTTTAAAAAATAAATAAATCATAAATTTATTAAGTAACAAAAATGTGTTAAATAATATAGACAAATTAAATGTCCATTGTGAGTGAAAATGTATAACCAGAAAACAGAAAAAGAAAATAAAGAAGAAACAAAAAAATAGAGATGCTCTCCTTCCCAGGTACAAAATACATAGCTACATCCAATAAAGAAATATGTGATTGATTTGCATAATAATTAATGCAAGAAATAATGATTTAAAATTGAAAATACACTCTTATTAAGTGATTTCTATTAATTTAAGAATCTAAAAATATGTATAATTTATTTTTTTATTTTTTTGAGAAATATGGACGAACAGTCACGAACTACCTTATGAATTTCAACTAGACCGTTGAATTAGAAGGAGAATGAAATACTAACAACTCTGCTGTAAGAGAATTAAATTTATTTATTTTTTAAAATTTTTTTCAGAAAATTTAGAAAATTTGATGTAAAATAAGATTTCTTTTTCTGAGTTTTTTTAGAAAATATGATAAATAGTTACAGATTTAATACCAAGTTAGATTTAGAAAATTAACATTTATATTAAAAAATTAGGAACAATAATGTTTAAAAAAAAAAAAACCTTTAGAATTTGGCTCTACCATAAATAGAGCTTACTTCATAAACATCATAACAAAACATTACCAAATTAAATAAATTATTTATATTTAAGAAGGTAACATAATCAAAACATCTAATTATCAAAATGCATGAAACTACAAGGTTTTAGGAGTAATGTGAAGCAAAAATATGGTGTTATCTTTACTAATTAAATTGACATGCATGTGACAAATATTGGTCACAAAAGGCCATATAACATTGTATAGATCATAATAACATACACAAACATACAAAAATTTTAAGAATTTTTTTTCACAGAAAAATACTTACAAAAGTCATCATATTGCACACAAGTTGTTTAATTTGTGATTAGAGGATTATAATGAGAAGCATTAACTTATTTGTTCTGATTCACGTTGTATACCTTACCATTCATTATTTATCTTCCATTGTATTACTACAAAAGAAAGTAAGAACTAATGCACGGTGATTGTAACTTTTTAAAAAGAGTTCACCGTACCAGATCAAAACATATATATATATATATATATATATAAAGTGTATTTACACCGTTTATATTATATTGAAATATGACTTGTACTTTCTTAACCCAAACTAAGTCTAGTTCACCCATGTATGCACACTTTTTTTTATTACTTTATTTTAACCATATATTAAGAGAAAATCGAATTATTAATATTCTATATAAGTGCCAAATGTCTTAGTAATCGATTACTGTGACGGTGACACAAAAATTTGTATATATATATACAAGACTCTATTTTAAAAATATTTTTCACTAATGATTTTTTGATTTATTAATATCACGTATTTTGTCTAAAGTGTTCATTTATAACTCTGAATCAAATTATAAAATTCGTGCAAAATGATGATATAAGGTAGTGTTTGGATTGAGGGAGTGATCCCCAAGGCATGGGGATCATCTCACTTTTTGGTGCATACCCATATTTGGGTATGCACCAATAGGATCAGGGGATGGGAATGAGGGGGCTTCATCCCCTCAAAACCCCATATCGCTCATGCCCTCAAAAATCGAGGGCATGAGCATTCCTTCCCTTTTTCGCTTTTTTTAATTACCAATATACCCTTAATAAATAAAAAAATTATTTTCTATAATACACCCCATACATGTTATAATTAAATTATTTTTTAATTAAATACATCCTATAATTAAATTAATTTATGTCATTAAAAATATTTAATTAGTATAATTAAATAAAAAAATATTTTTTTAAATATTTATTACTCATAATTAAATCATAATTAAAAATAGACTTCAAGATTTCTTTTTAGGAAAGTAGAAATTTTTGTCCATTTTAATTTTCATGAAACCGTAATTAAAAATATATATTTAATTAAATATTTAATCATAAAAAAACTAAATTGGATAATAGTTAAATGGATTAATTATTTTTAATAATTATAATAAAAACATATAATAATTAAATTAGACTTTATTTAAAAATATTTAATTATAATAATAAAAAAATGAATAATTTTTGTTTAAATTATTTTTATAAATTAAAAAAATTAATTATTCTTAAATATAATGTGTTTATAAATTAAAAAAATTAATTATTCTTAAATTAATTTAAAATTTTTATTTAAAAAAATAAATACATCAATAACTCATTTAAATATTATTTATAAAAAAATTGGAGGCATTTAATAATTGTTTCTTTTACAATTAAGATACATTATTTAATTAAAATACTCAGCAGTACAAAAGTAAATTCTACTAAAAATTTTCCCTATCCCTCTCATATTCCTATCCCCATTCCCTTCAACCAAACATTACTTTTTATCCCCATCTCCAATCCCTTTCCCTATTCCTATCCTCATCCCCATCCCCATCCCCTTCCCCTTCCCCATTCCCATATTCTCATTCCCTCTAACCAAACGGGCCCTAAGTGTTTAGGGAGCTGGGCTTCATATCAGTGTACAATTTTAAATAAAAAATAAAAAATAAAACAAAGGAGTAGCTTTCAAAATTTTGTCATTATTTTTTAGGGTGAAAGATAAGAGGTAGGTAGACATTTTGGTGTAAATCATGGCACTAGTGCTTTTAAGTCATTTTCAGGGAATGACCAAAGAGGACAATGTCCTTATCACCATTTATCAAGTCCTTAGCACAATTTTGGAACAGGGTAATTCCGGTATTTCATTCAATATTCAGGGGCATTTCCGTACAATCGTATCAACAATACCCCGACTACACAGTGTACGCTCCCATCTTTGTTGGGCAGAGGACGGTCCACATGTTCGTCCCTTTGATATTCACACCCCATCCTTTCTCAATCTCTACCCCAACATCTAGAGAGATACAAATACTCTTAGGTAGAGATGAAAATGATCATTTTTAAAAATCTATGGCGTGGTAATAACAGATTCTCAAAATCAGAGGTACAAATTAATCTTGTCAGAAATTTACGAGTTTATCTCAAATTTTATTTATTTATTTATTTAATTTATCGAAGGGTTTGTGATCGGATCTCGGAAGGGAAGCGCCGCTCTCGTCGTTTTGGATCATTTTTGCTTCTAAAATCGTCTTGATTCTCCGGTTTGCGCTTCATCTCCTCTGTGTTTGTTGTTGATTTCTTCGTTGTTGATTTTGATTTGTTTTTATGGGTTTTTTTCCTGCATTTTTTGATGATTTTTTTCAATGTTTTTGTGGTTTTGCAGGCTAGGGTTTTGAGTGATCCATCGTCTTGGATCTGAAGCTCTGGAGGTATATATGTGTTTTTTTTTTTTTGTTGTGAATTCTCGGGATTTGTCTTGTATGGATGTTTGTCAGAGATGGTTGTTGTTTTGGAGTTGCTTTTGCAGGTGATGGTGGTGTTGTTGGAGATTCGCTCGGGAGTTGTTTGACAACGAGAGAGAGCACGCTGGTCGGCATTCATGTGATGAGTGGCCATGACTGTGTGTACTGGCGTGCTCCTTCTCGTTGTCACTAGTGCTGCCCGGCGAAATTTTCGTTTTGATGTCTTTTCTTGTGAACCAATGGACTGGCGGCATTGCTTGAATGCCCATTTTAATTAACTCAAGGTGACTATGCTTCCTTCTTTTTTTATTTTTTATTTTTATTTTTTTTATTTTTTTTTTATTTTTTTATGTGCTTAGCAAGGTAGTCAAATCAAGATTCGAATCGTGAATCGAAATTCTAAATTTGTGAATCGAGTATCGTGAATCGAATCGTATCGTAAGATTCGGTTCAACATTTCAAAGTCATATATATATAACATGATTATATAAAAAATAAAAAAATAAAAATTCTAAGTCATGAATTAAATATAAACTAGTTTGGAAGACATTTTCTTAGTTTGAGATCCTGTTTTGAGCTTAGAAGACATTTTCAAGTATTAAGCAAACCTATATATATTTAAAAAAAAACATTAGTTATTTCAAAAATAGTTCAGATTTAGAAATTAATAGAATAATCACAAAAAGATTAAATTATGTTAAAGATTAGTTTTTAAATTATAAAGATTTCTGTCCATAACAAGAGTTTTAAGATAACAAATTAATTTGATATTAAAATTAAAAAAAAAACATTATCTTTTAATTAATCTTTGAATTTGTTTTTGGATAACAAATTTAAAGATTAATTAAATAATCACTAATTTAAAAAACTTTTATAATAATTAAAATAGTTGATCGCATACATTATAATAAAGAATTTAAAAGAAAAAGAGAAGAATGTCAAGAAAGATGAAGATATGGTATAAAATGCCTTTGTTGAGGATGTTGGAATAAAACAACAAAATTTCTCCTTCCTCATATGTTTCTTACTCTTTTTATTCTTCCTTTTCCTTTGATTTTCTTTTTTTTTTAATTCAAAACTTGTATTAACTAGGAATCGTTGATCTTCTCGATTTATATCGATTCGACCGATTCGAGACAGATTCAAACGATTCATTCACGATTCTAGATCAATTTCGATTCTTTTATAAGATTCGAAATGAAAAACGATATGAATCGTAAGATTCGTATCGAGAACCGTACGATTCTAACTACACTAGTGCTTAGTTTGCTGTATTTTATAGTAGTAAATATGGCATCAATCTGGTTGTGTTTTTGTTTAGTGCTTCGAAATATTTGAATTATGTGTCGCAATATTAATAGATTTGCCCATTTGTAATCCATGAAATGTGCTTGCTTTTGTGTTCTTGCTTCCATACCATATTGGTGCCTTAACTGGCCTTGTGAAGATTGCCTTTTGATATTGGCATTATATTTTGCCTCTGATTTCATTTTCAGGCTTCCCATTCTGTACGTATTTCAATGTTAATTTATTTGCTCATTTGCAATCCATGAAAGCTGCTTTTAATTTGTTCTTTTTTCCATATCATATTGCTGCCCTATCATGACTTTTGTAGATTGGATTTTGATATTACCAAGTATATATTGTCTCTGATTTCATTTTCTGGCTAATGCTTTATGTATTTGCATTTTGTGTCTCAATATTGATGGATTTGCTCATTTGCAATCAATGAAATGTGCTTTCTTTTGTGTTCTTACTTCTGTATCTTGTTGATGCTCTAATTGAACTTTTGTAGATTGTCCTTTTATATTCATTAGTATATAATTCCTCTGATTGCCTTTCTTGCTAATGATTTATATATTTTCGTTTTGCATCTCAACCATAATGGATTTGCTCATTTGTCATTCGTGATATGAGATTTTGATAGTATTGAGCTTCTAATGGGGAATCTTGTGTCTACCCTCTAATGATGTTAATTCATGATCTAGTTTGTCTTGTCAATATTGTGTTTGCTTGACAAATGACTAGGTTCAATCTTTGTTTGTGTATTGATGAGTGTATGTGTTTGCGCATGTTGACTGATGGCTTTAGAATCACTGTAGATTAGCATTTTGTTTCTCAAATTAAAATGACTAGTATAAGTAATTTGTGATTTTGTAAGTGCTTGTATCTTTAACTTTTGTCAAAACAATTAAATTTTATCTTATTCATGTTGTCTTTTTACTAAGTTTAATGTGTCCTTCATAGATATTAGATAATGATATTGACATTATGTATCTTTGGCAGCTAACGCCTAGCAACTTTTATGATCAGACACTGAATTTTTGTCACATATAGGTTTCCGTGCATGAAATTTTTGTTCAATACCTCTAGTTGAAAATTATTTGATGCTGAAGTGCTTGATTATGGGCCACACAAAGAGCAGTTGGTGGCCTTGGGTTTGAAAGATAAGATCAGAGTTAAGAAATAGGTTTATGCCAGATATGAATTTCTTAACTCTTGTTAATTTGAATAGTTATACTTGAAGGTGGATGAGTAACCACACAGATTTCTACTGCATGGATAGCAATGACAGAAGATAAGATATGAATTTCTTATCTCTTGTTAATTTGAATGGTTATACTTGAAGGTGGATGAGTAACCACATAGATTTCTACTGCATGGATAGCAATGACAAAGAAGATAAGATATGAATTTCTTATCTCATGTTAATTTGAATGGTTATACTTGAAGGTGGATGAGTAACCACATAGATTTCTACTGCATGGATAGCAATGACAAAGAAGACATTATTGCTAACATTCATTCAGTGTGCCAATGTAGAGTATTGTTAGCATGATTGTTGGATTTAAATACATATATATATATTTTTAATATTTCATGAATATTTATTGTTTTATGACCATTGAATATTTATTCATAGATATAGCAGTGGAAGGACCATGTTTCTTTGATTTACAAGATTCCTTATTGAGAATTTGTTGAAGATAAACTTGCTTAATGATTAAGGCTAGAATTTTATTAACCAATTATTAGATTATGGATTTACCATGCTCTGACATTGTGCAAGGGAATTGAAAAGGAATGAATTGGTATTGAAGTTTGCATGTGAGTGATTAACATGAACTAAAGAATATCTATAGTAATTTAATCTTGACTCGTCTTGAAAATAACTATTTTTGGAATTGGAATTAGTGTAATTCTCAGACAATTAATGATAAATAATTAGTCCAAATTTCTGAAGCTTGTATGCTGTGCTTTATTAACTTCTGAAAGCCATATATTCATCTCTGGTACCCGGATTTCTTGTATTTAGAGATGATCCTTTCTAAGACTAGCAAGCATTTTGGCTTACATTATGTTCTCTTTTTTCACAAGGACTATGAACGATAAGTGTTTTGGTTTGTCAGAATGTGTTGTTGGGTTTTTCCTGTCACATACTATATTTTTCGGCATTGTGTTATTAAATAGTATAAAGTGCAAAGTGGAGGATGTTTGCATTGATTCTAGGACTGGGATGTGTTGATATTAACCATCTTCGAGACTAGGATTATGTTGCTTGAAACCAAAGCATTTCTTTCATTGATTAAAGTTAAAAGAAATTAGCGTCAATCTTTATAAATTATTGGTTGAAGAAGGCTAAAATCTTGTTATAATATTAACGGAAAGCTAGTTAGAACTTATGGTTTTTGAAAATGCTATATATACATATATATATTAAATAAGTGCTTCTACATGAGTTATATATCTGCATGGATACGTAAGTTATAAGTGCTTTTATGAGTAAATTAAGCATGTATGGTTTTCTTATGTGCATTTCGATGCGTTGTATGTAGAAGTGCTTCAAATGGGTACAGACTGAAGTTTTGTTGGCCATATAGATTTGAATATTTATGAACGCTTGGAAAAAGTTATCATTCTAAGTTATATATATGGAGACAAAGGTTAATGCTGCATTTTTATGAAGAATACTTCGGTCATTAATTAAAGTCAAAAAAAGTTTTTGCATGGGTGGTTAAGTGAAGAAGATGAAGAAATTCTTAAATTAGGAAAGAAGTATATGTTTTTATGTTTATATATAGGGACTGAAATTTTGTTTTTAAATTAGGAAAGAAGTATATGTTTTTATGTTTTTATGGGTGGTTGGTCATTTAAAGTCAAAAAAGTTTTTTTATGGGTGGTTGTGGTGAAATGTTCTTAATACTTACATTTTGAAAAGTATCTCAAAGAGGCCTACAAACTGTCAGAATGACCATATGGATGCCATACCTACTTCCGTACTAGAGCCTTATCTCTAGAGGATTCTTTTGTATTGAAAAGTAACATGGATTGTAGTCTTGGAAATTGGGCGGCCAATCTCAGAGCTTCTTGGCAGTAATGGCAAAGTTGGTGATGTTGGTTTCTTCTAACTTGATAAATTGGACGAACATGGATGATGGTAGGGGTGATGAAATTGAATTTTAGAAGACCAACTTCATTAAATTAGAGTCCATTAGTTTAACTTCAATACTAGTGCCTGCAAGTATGGGGTGAGGGCTATGACTAATTCCATCATGAAAAACCTGTATGATTTTTTTGATCGCAAAATGTTATGATTGTTGTCTGTCAATAGTGCTAATTTAGTCATATTAGTTATTCCCAGTGTAGTTAGAATCGTACGGTTCTCGATACGAATCTTACGATTCATATCGTTTTTCATCCGTAACGGTTCGAATCTTATAAAAGAATCGAAATTGATCTAGAATCGTGAATGAATCGTTTGAATCTATCTCGAATCGGTCGAATCGATATGAATCGAGAAGATCAACGATTCCTAGTTAATACAAGTTTGAATTAAAAAAATCAAAGGAAAAGGAAGAATAAAAAGAGTAAGAAACTTAAGAGGAAGAAGAAATTTTGTTGTTTTTTTCCAACATCCTAGTATGCGATCAACTATTTTAATTATTATAAAAGTTTTTAAAATTAATGATTATTTAATTAATCTTTAAATTTGTTATCCAAAAACAAATTCAAAGATTAATTAAAAGATAATGCTTTTTTTTAAAATTTTAATATCAAATTAATTTGTTATCTTAAAACTCTTGTTATGGAAAGAAATCTTTTTAATTTAAAAACTAATCTTTAACATAATTTAATCTTTTTATGATTATTCCATTAATTTTTAAATTTGAACTATTTTTGAAATAACTAATGTTTTTTTTAAATATATATAGGTTTGCTTAATACTTGAAAATGTCTTAGGATCTCAAACTAAGAAAATGTCTTCCAAACTAGTTTATATTTAATTCATGACTTAGAATTTTTATTTTTTTATTTTTTATATAATCATGTTATATATATATATATATATATGACTTTGAAATGTTGAACCAAATCTTACGATTCGATTCGATTCACGATACTCGATTCACAAATTTAGAATTTCGATTCACGATTCGAATCTCGATTTGACTACCTTGGTTATTCCAGCCATTAACATCTGGTGTATATGTTTATAATTGAATTTATATGTCATGCCTTACCACATATTTTTGTTGAATGTATTTGGGTTTTAGGGTTACGTAATGGCTTGACATGGTCATGAGTGTCATGGTCTATAACTATTTCTTGTTGTGCCTTTCTCTGTGTAAAAAATATATGTGATTTCTCTTATATAGATGCACACAAAGTGTCTACCAGCAAATTTTTTTAACACATCATTATGTGAAGGCTGCCAAAACTATACTTGTCCATTTAAGCCATATTGATTCTAGGCCACTGTTTGTGTCAATGGCTCTTGATAAATAATTCACTAATCTTGATCCCAAAAACCAGATCGTACAATAATCATTATAGTTTCCTTATTAAAGGCAAGAATAAAATAAAAGTCCTAGGCCAGAATTGCCCATTTGCCCATAACCTCTCTTAAACCCAAATCGGTTGGTCTACCCATATTTTGACAATGAAATGTGAATTCAAACACTCAAAAACTGCACCATTCTAGGCTTCCATAATTCTATAAATAAGAGAATTTTTAATATAAAGAGATAACATAGGTGTAATATCTTATTTGGTTCTTTTATTATTCTTAATGTGTCTCTTTAGTCTCTTTATTTTAATTTACCTTCTTGAGATCTCTACATTATTGAAATGGGAAAAATTCAGACCATTTGGTTTTCCATCCATTCTTGCTGACATGGTTTTTTAAAAATAAAAATATAATTAATAAAATATTTTTAGAAAAAAAATAAATTAAGAGGTGATGAAGGTGTGGTTCTGGCGTGGAAAGGGTTTAAGAGCGTCAAGGAGGAAGAGAAGATGGTAGTGCTGACGGTGACAGCGGCAATGATAGTGAAGAGGTTGAGGGGCTCTGGTGAGGAGGTGGTGGCGATGAGGAACAGGTTGGCGGAGTTGGTATAGCTTGCGAGGAATGCCATGGTGGAGGATGCATGTCACATGCAAATCTCAACCGTTTGATCAATGGGCTCATTGTGATTCAAGGTGAACATTGTCAGATTAAAGGCTAGTTTAGTTTTCTTGTCCACATCGCATGGATGTACTGTTTTATGATGCTCCATCACCACCACCAGACCACGCTAAATTCTGGCACCCATCGGTTGATCAAACCTAACTATTGCCATCTTAAAGATATTGATTCAAGATTCAAATGTTTTCTGCCAATTTCTGGCCTAGCAATAACTATCCAACTGTGTCATCGATGAAACAAATCAGTACCACTATAAGGCTTATGTATCATTGAGTGAGCATGAATTCCAAGAACCCTGGAAATACTACTACCACTATACCTTGTTCTATGGCTTTGAATGGAATATGACTCATCATCATATGTTAAGAGATCATGAGCCCGGTTGATACATTTAGCAAGTGTGTGTTCTCTCTTATGTGTATTTTGGTGTCCTCCAAGAGCTCATGAACTGTAGAATTGGTGATAACAGATGTTGCATGAGAAGACAGTTTTTGGTCTATGTCGATGCTCAAACAAACTTAATACTTGTAGTAGAGCTCAACAATGAAAGGCTTAAATCTAATGAATGATTTTCCTTTCCTTTTTGAACATCAACGCCACCATGAATAATAATATTCTCCTCCATGGTTTGAGCTTGTTGGAATTTTTTGGATTTTGGTGGTGGCAATGCGGTGGATATGAAGAAAAGGGAAGAAGAATAAAAAGAAAAAGGGAAGAGAAGTAGAAGCATGGAATCACTTGTATTCTCCCTTATATAAACAAGCTATGTCTTCTCCACATTGCAATGATCACCACTAATTTATTTTTCTTAATCTTTAAAAAAGCCATGTCATTAGGGGTGGAAGGAAAACCAAATTGCCGTCAAGAGGTGGACTGAATTTACCTGTTTCAATAATACAGGGACCTCATGGGGGCAAATTAAATTGAGGGACTAAAGGGGCACATTGAGTACAATAGAGGGATCATATATGGTATTGCACCGATAATATATGCAAAATTCCTTAGAATCAATAAAAGTACTTATCTACATTTGCAAAAAATGCGTGAATTATAAATGAGATAACATGAGCAAATGAAAATCTGTTTATGTAAATGTATGTGGCAGTTATTTAGGATAAAATTGATTAGTTGGTAGGAAAAAACAGAAAAAAATCAAACAATTTGTGCATCAAATCCTAGATCAACGTGGGAAATTGCACCAGAGAATAGTGAAGTGTTGGAATAAGGAATAAATTTTAATTTTGGGAACTGTATACTTATGTCTGAGCACTGCCTCTTTAGAGATGATCATAACCTTCAATTAGTGAAGCTATTGTCCTATGTGTGTTAACTCTAAATGCAATTACCTGACTTAAATTGATTCAGTGCTGAGATTCATAGTACTCCCCTATTCAGAACCTTAAATTTGCGGATGAGAACTTTGAAGGTAGGGAAATTTGAAAGTTTACGCTAGAAAAGAAATAAGAAATTACGGTATGTCCTTTGGGAAATTCAAGTTATATGTTAAGCTTCTTGGCTTTTCAGTTGTTTGCGGTTGTAGTTAACACTATGGATAGATTAAAAACATTTTTTTTTATGTAGAATTATTATTATACCCTTTCATATAATGCCCTTGCAAGCATAAAGTTGCATATATACCCTAGATAAAATTCAAATTCAACTATTGAATTTTTAATTTGAATAGTTAATATGATCAATGATCACATAAATAATGAGATATAATCCAAAAAATAAAATTAAGGAGCTTATGGGATTTTTTCCTATAAAGAGAAATGAAAATTGTAAATTATAAAATTAAAAAAAAATTTCAATTCTCTAAATTTTTATATCAATCTGCATTCAAATCTAATATAAAGTAAACCATTACATCCAAACTAAACAAAACTACCTGCTAAAAAACAACAATGTTGTTATAGGTGTATAGAAAGGGGTTGCTAGCAAAGAATGTTTGTTTGTCGTCAGATTTGCAGACTTCCTTCTTTTACAAATGAAAATAGAGAATAGACAAATTATAAAATAAAATGGTCAAAGGAACAAAAAATGTTAATGAAATTTTTTGATGTACTAGTGCATCTTTATTAAACACAAATAATGTATCTTTACCTGCATAATTTTTTTAGTCTTGAAGCGTCAAAAGGTGTAAAGAACAAATAAGGTAGGTTGCTTGAGAATTGAAAACAATACCCCGAGTAGCAACATTGTTAATCCATGTGATGATTTTCATGTTAGTGATATGCCATTCACATAGGCATTTTTCGTGATTGGATAAAGCTTTTGCATAACTGTCTTGCTTCTTAGCAAAGATAAGCATAACTAAAGATCTATCTGCATACTTCAACACATTTTTTCCTTCAAGAAAATTGGTTATCATATAAGATCAATAATAATAGTAGAACCATTTAAACAAGCTTTAACAGCTTTAATTTCAACTCCATGGCAAAATAAATCCTTCCGAAGAATTGCTACAATGGCAAAAACACACTGTTGCTACACTGTTGCATTACAATATCATGTTTGGTACGATACCAACACCAAGATCTCTATTTTTTTCATAACTTGGCTTAATGTCAAATGATTTGTAGATGTAGACTATGCAGATTATCCAGATTCTCGCGATTCAACTACTGATTGATGTATGTTTCTTGTGTTGGGAAGTTTCAAAGTGTTTCTCTGCACTCTGATCATTGGAGAATCAGCTCTACTTGGAAGCAAGGATTCAACTCACTCACATACACAGAGCCACTCATAAGGTCTCTTTCTGCTTTTATTTATTCTACACAACACATATTAGTAACTTACATTCAAAAATAAAACCAACGAGTGCCATCATGACACGTACACACATAAAGCAACACACAAGTAACTAACATTAACTGACTCCATACTAATATAGATCTCCATGTTCAGACCATTAACTAGCTCTATCTTCATACGTCTTTCTCTTCCATGCTGCGTACATTTACTGCACCATGCATCATCCACGAGCCTCTCCATTTAACAAGTTGCCACCTCTTAAGTACATCCATGCTTCATTCACGTCTTGACATACCCTCCCTTGATTGAAGTTTGCAGACACCCAGCTGTGCTCTGGTTGTTGTATGCTTCTCCATAGGTAAGGGCTTAGTGAAGATGTCCGCGAACTGACTTTTGGTATCATAATGTTGGAGAGTAATTACACCATCTGCTGTCAGTTCTCTGATAAAATGGTATCTTATATCTATGTGTTTGGATCTGCCGTGGAGTGTTGGATGCTTAGCAATTGATAAGGTGGATTGATTATCACACCACACTATGGTTGGATGGGAAATCTTCACTTCAGAGTTCGTTAGCATTCTACTGAGCCACACTGACTAGCAAGCAACATAAGTAGCGACAATGTACTCAGCCTCAGTGGTTGATAGTACCACAATGTCGTCCTTCTTGGATCCCCACACAATTGCACTAGACCCAAGTAGAAACACCATCCCAGAGGTGCTTCTCCAATCACTCATAGAACCACCCCAAACACTATTTGTAAATCCCTCCAGAACTCTATTTGAATTTTGTGAAAACCATAACCCATATTTAGTAGTGCCTGCCAATTATCTCATTATGCGCTTGGCTGCACATATGTGTTTTTTAGGGGTGTAAACGAGTCGAGCTGAGTATCACCAGGCTCGAGCTCGGCTTGAGTATATTATTCGAAGGCTCGAGTTTGGCTCAAGCTCATTCGAGCCATGTTTTTTGTGCTCGAGCTTGGCTCGCTGAAAAGCTCCGGCTCAAGCTCATTCGAGCCTTTTTGTGCTCGAGCTTGGCTCATTGAAAAGCTCAAGTAGCTCAAGCTCAGCTTGTTTAAGCTTGATTAACCTTTCACTCAACAATCAATCAAACAAACTGAATAAGCAGATTAGTTGTATAAATGCACTAACTTGTCAAGCAAGATACCTCAACAGCCAAGTAGAATCAACAAACTGAATAAGCACCAGATTAATTGTATATATGCACCATCGATATCAAGATTAAAAAATTTCGAGCAAACAAAATGAGATTTGATTCAATCTGTAAATAAAATTTCCATCTCTGTCAACTCCATTCCCTTATAAACAACACAATAGCTTGATCACGCAACAGGCAGGGCAAAAGGAGTATAACACATGAAGTTAGGACACACGAATATTGAGCATGTGATAGGATATGCATTACATCAAAAAGACCCGTCTCTTACAAAGCATCAGTCTAGACTTTGGAATCCAATGCCAAGGGTTTCTTTTTTCCTTAAGACCCTGAAAAACATCATATTAAGGTTCATAACAAATGCTAATGGAGAGATTTATATTGATAGTACTTAAAAAGTTAAGCTTGTGAAGGCATAGAATTTTATCATTTTACATGATGAGCAAGATCGGATTGGTTCTAGAGTAACTTCGACAGAATTTGGAACCACTAGATCTTCTGATAAGGGAAAGACAGTAAGATTACCACGTTGATTACTTGATCCCCACATACTAGAACCTAAAAGATGTATTTAATTGATCATTTAACTAACACAAATTCTGAAACGGCTTAAGTATAGTTTAATATTTTTTGACACAAAAAAGCAAAGAATTTCATCAAACAAGCACCTGAACAAAGAGATACATACATAATTATACATACACACACTAACAGACCAATCACTATGTTAGTATTGATAGATGCATCAAAATTGAACTTTGAACAATTAAAACAAGATAACCTCCGCACTAATTGATACATCTAGACACATAATCTGTGTCGTAAAACATGTTGTGAACACTGCAATAAGAGATACAGCTTGGTCCCCAATCCCATTAACTTTGTTGGCATCTAATTCCAAAGTGTTATCAATTTTCCACAACTTCTTGAAGATAGCATAATAACTGGCCGGCGAGAAAGGAGATGAAGTTTAGGGTGGCGACGCAGTCGTAGGGAAGAGGCAAAGGAAGGGATGATAAAGTCGGCGTGTAGATCACCTGAGAGTTTCCAGAAGCATGCAGAGTCGGCATGTAGATTTCTGGAGGGACGGATCAATGCCGGCAGCGGCGAGAGAGTAGAGGCGGTGGGGAGTTTGACACGAACGGCGAGATGGAGAGGAGTGTCACGGACTCACGGCGAGGGATGTCAAGACGGTCAAGGGTGGCGGAGACGAGGTCGGCGCAAATGACAGAGATCTAAGATTGGGATGACAACGTGACGGGACTAGTCTACTGGGTGGGAGTTATGGCGTGGGAGGCCAGGACTTGGGAGTTGGGAGGAATTTCAATTAGGGTTAGGGTTGATTTGTTGAATAGATTAGAATAATATAAGTAATTTAATATATTGTTTATATACTTATGTATTTTTGTAATTTATATATAAATAATTTAATATTTTATGTATAAAAGCTCGTTTAGGCTCGCGAGCCTCACGAGTTTAGTATTTTTGGGCTCGAGCTCGGTTTGTCAAAACAGCAGGTCGAGCTCGCCTCGGCTTGTGAAAAGTCGAATCGAATTTGAGCACAGACCGAGCCGATCTCGAGTAACTCACGAGTAGCTTGACTCATTTATACCTCTAGTGTTGTTTGCTTGGATTAGATAGAAATCTTAACAAGTTCACTGCAAAACAAACATCGGGGCTAGTGTGTGTTATGTATAGCAATTTTCTAATTGAACAACTAAACGTTCTTGCATCTGCCTTCTCTGGATTCTCCTCAAACAAATGCTTCTCATTCACACCAATTGGTGTTCCTTCAGGATTGTAATTCGCCATACCTAGCTGAGTTAGGAAATCACTCACATACTTCCTCTGAGTGATGAACGTTCCACCTATCATTTGCTTCACTTCAAGTCCCCAAAAATAGTTCATCAGGCTCAGATCAGACATATCAAAAGTGTTTGTCATGTCTACCTTGAATTCTTTGATCATTTTCAATGACGAACTAGTATATATTATATCATCTACATAGATACTCAACAGGAAAATCTTCCTACCTTGAGTCTTCTTGTACATGGTGTGTTTATTCTCACTTCTTGTATATCCAAGCTGTTTAAAATGCATGTCTATCTTGTTGTACCGGGCTCTTGGGGCCTGCTTTTACCCCATACAAGGTCTTCCTCAACTTGTATACCATGTTCTCATTCCTTTTTACAATGTATCCCTTTGGTTGTTCAATGAAAACCTCTTCCATTATCTCCCCATTTAGATGCTGATCTTACATCAAAGTGATACACTTGCCAGGTAGTTCGTGCCGCGAGAGCAAGGAGAATTCTCACCATTTCATCCGTGCCATCTGTGAAAACACTTCTTTATAGTATACTCCGTATTGCTGTGTTTACCCTCGGGAGACCAATCTAGCTTTATGTCTTTGGATCTAACCATCGACTCTGTATTTAGTCTTATAAATCCATTTGATACCCGCTGCTCTTTTATCTGACGGTAATTCGGTTAATTCCCATGTATTATTGCTCTAAATTGCTAACATCTCTGCAGTTATGGATTCTTTGCACCTAACTGCTTCACTAAAACAAAACGGGTTAAGTAACATTCAGTGCGAATGTGCATGAATTATAGATATCAATAAGTGATTTTATCTTCATGGGAGAAGATCCATCCGTGGGTGCTACTCTACGCCTTGATATTTCTTCTATTTCATTAGGGTTTGAACAACATGCATCTCCTGTTGATTCACTCAACTCTGCAACAACATTAGGTGTTGAGTTACCGGTGGTGAGAGAACCCTCGTTTGCAATGCCCATTAACTCCTCAACTGTAATAACCGTTTCCTTTTTTCCAGCATCAGCCCAATCCCAGCACTTACTCTAATGAAACACATTTCTACATACAACCACATTGCATGTAGCTGGATTGTAGGGCTTGTATGCCTTTGTCTCAGGGTTTTGACATTAAAAATGGTTTTTACTCACATCCACTTAATATTAATATTTTGTTAACTAAATTCTTAATGAGGCTTACGTTGTCAAGCAAACAAGCTTAAAAAGCTAGGGTTTAGACATACAACTACATTGCATGTAGCTGGATTGTAGAGCTTGTATGCCTTTGTCTCAGAGCAATAACCCAACAGTATACACTTCTCAAACTTCTCATTCAACTTCAAATGCTTCTGTGCGAGAATTAGGGCAAATACGATGCTTCTAAACATTGTGAGATGACCTACGGATGGCTTCACCCCATGCCACACTTCATATGGCATTCTGTTCTGAATTGCCTGAGTTAGTAATTTATTAATCAAATAAACTGGGGTAGCTATCTCCACCTTAAGCAGACTTCGAGTCATCTCCATCACCGTTCTCTGTTCTTCCTTTCCACCACGCCGTTTTGTTGAGGCGTGTAGGGTACCGTTAACTAACTCCTGATGCCCAACTCTTCATAGTAGTTTCGAAATTCAAGTGACGTCTATTTTCATTAACTAGCTCTATCATACGTTTCTCTTCCATGCTACATTTTCATCCACATCAATATGCATCATCCATGATCGTCTCTATTCAACAATCAGGCACCTCTCAAGCACATCCATGCTTGAAATCACATCTTGACATCTTGGTGATTTATTAATATTATGGTTATGGTGTCTTTTTAGTCAAATGCTACTGTCATGGTAGGGTTATTAGGGTTATTATTAAGTCTTTGTAAAATATTCACAAATGATGTAATTAGTCAAAACCTGCTCTAGGTAAGATGATGTGGCATGACTTGTCACATCAAGTGGTTTCATAAAACCATGGGTATCCACGGTTTTAGAATAGTAATCTCTCCTTCGATATAAGGTTAAGCCTTGTAACCATTTGGGCATGAATGAAAAAGTATTAGCTTGGAATAATTGCTTTGTGTCTTGCTCATCATCTCTCTATTTTCTTCTCATCTCCATGTCTAACCTTTTTTCCTAGCTTCACTTGGTCTATTCTAATAACTCTCACAACCACTTATTTGTAGAAAGCCCTTGTCCCTCTTTCTTGTGGTATCAAAGCCAATAAATTAGTATATGGCGGGGTAAAAGTCTCTTGTCCACATTTATTCACCATGCCACATGATAGTAAAATTATAGTGGTAATGGCAAAGTTCCTAGATATGTACATCACACTTTCCCTTGTCCTTAAAAATGTACTCCATATACCAAAATTGTCAGCTATTCCTAGCTAACATAGGCTAAGTTAGGAAGATTGGTTTGGAATCCCCTAAATGGAGGTATAGAATCAATTCTTTAAATGGAGGCATTTGGATAAAAAGTTTAAAGGTTTAGAAGTGATTTAGTTATTTATGTTTTGTCTTCTAAGTTACTATACAATACTGCATAGTATCAATTCATATGAAGTGAGGAATTTAGTACTTTCTTTCCCATGTCGTATTTTTGCTTTATTTTACTACAAAATTAATGGCTTGAATATTGGGCTTATGAAGCATTTGTTAGCAAGCTAATATGTGTGCTTAGACTTTTGTTTCATGCATTAATGTAACTAGCACTAACTTTAATACTTACGGAGTTTTAGGTTTTGACTTTTGTATTAAGCATGTGTCATATATATTAAGTGCTACATAAAGGGATGATTTTTAGTGGATGAATGTATGAGGAAAGATAGTGGAGAAAACTAATAAAACTTCATCATTACCATCTGTAAGTTTTGAGCTTGGCTGAATTGCCTTGGCTTCGTCTGCAGCAACTGCCTTGACCTCCTGGATCACAGCAACCTTGTCTGTAGAAATTAGCAACCTCACAGACAGAGAACATAGCAAGAAGATAGCTTTTACTAACATTTCCAACCACTCCAAAAGAGAACAGCTACAAGTATATATTACATAGATATAAAACAACTGCTATTCTAGGAATTAATAACTAGACTCAGAAACAGTATAAAAGACAACTAGCATCTTATTAAAGATTCAGTGATTAAAAACATATCTTGCCCACTGTACGGAGCTTCAACTTTGCTCGCAAACAGTGGCGTGCTTTGAGGAAACACTTTCCAGCTGGCATCCCTTCATAGGCCCCATAACCCAGAATATAAATCTGGCCGCGTGTGCAAGAGATACCTGAGACAACTAATAACGCGTCAGTATTCTTTAACATCTACTGGTTCACCTTCTCCATCCTTATGTAATTTTAGTCTATGCTCCATGGGAAGTTTTGATGCATTACAATCATTCATTTTGAACTGTTGCAAGACCTTGTTGGCGTAGACTGATTGTCTGAGCGTGATTTGCTTCTCCTTCTGCTCAACCTCGATGCCCAAATAGTATGACCGAGATCCCAAATCACTCATTTTGAACTCATCCATCATCTGTACCTTAAAGTTTACTCTCTACTTCTCCCCGTGATGACCAGATCATTTACGTGAACTCCGACTATAACCGCAACTCCTTCTTGTCTAGTGTATAAAGCTTGCTCCTGTGTGCATTTCACAAATTTGAGTTTTTTTAGATGATTAACCAAATGTGAATTCCACGCTCTTGGGCTTAACGGAGTCCATACAGTGCCTTTGTCAACTTGTACACCATATGTTCTTTGCTTGGCACCACGAACCCCTCCGGTTGAGTAACATACACCTCCTGTGTTAGAACCCCATCCAGAAAGGCCGATTTCAAGTCCATGTGGTGGACTTCCTAACCCTGGTTGGCTACAATAACTAGTATCACACGTATAGTATCAAGTCTTGCGACTGGTGTAAAAACTTCATCAAAATCCACTCCTTGCCGTTGAACATACCCCTTTGCCACCAACCTTGCCTTATGCTGTAATATGTTGCCCTCTGAGTCTCTTTTAACTTTGTAAATCCATTTCAGTCTAATGGGTTTATGTCTCGGTGGTAATTCAATTAGGGTCCAAGTATCATTTTCTTCAATGGTTTCCACCTCTCTTCATGGCCTGCTCCCATATGGCTTCACCCGTTGCATCACAATAAGAGGTAGGCTCTTTAGTCCCCAATAATAAGAGATCTTAAAAAATTTGTTCTCCTTCGGTTTCTGTATATATATCGTCTATCTATCTGATCTTCCGTCTGTGTCTGGTGTGGTTGCTGTCTCTGGCCCAAAAGACATAGTCCTTCCAGCGAGAGATGTGTTTTAGGTACTTGAAATTGCCCCTTCTTGCAGCGGGAGTTTTTCCCCAGCACCTCTAGTTGCTTCGGATGCTCCAAGCACTAGAGTTATTGTAGTTTCCATCGTGTCCATTATACTTTCCGCCACTGTATTCGCAGTGCGTCCTGAGATCTCAGCCTCTCCTGCTGTTGTTGATACTATGATTTCCGGATAGTTACAGGTATTCACTTCATTGCTTTTACTCTACTCCCACTCCATATTTTCTTGGAATACCACATCCTTACATGTAGTTTGCTGCAGTGTGGATCATATAGGCTATGTGCTTTGCTCCCTTCTTTCAGGCTGAGATACACCATGGATTAACTACGGTCATCGAGCTTCTTAAGGTGTAGCTCCTTCACCTTGGCGTGCGCCATACAACCAAACACTCTCAAATGAGCCAAGTGAGGTTTCTTCAAATGGCTTGCAGTCTCCCAATGCTTTCGTCGGCAAGTAATTTAACAGTTTCACAGCATGCCTCACAGCTTCTCCCCGGAACTTCCCGGGCACATACTTGCTCTTGAGAAGAGATCTCGCGGTATCCATGACAGTACGATTCCTCTTCTCCACTACGCCGTTCTGCTGAGGTGTATACGGCACGGTGAAGTGTCGCTTGATGCCCCATTCATCACACAATTCTGTAAACTCGTTCGATAGAAATTCCCCACCACGGTCCGACCTTACTATTCTTATCCGATGCCCCATCGAGTTCTTTGCTAGGTTTTTAAATTTTTTAAATTCAGAGCACACTTGGCTTTTAGTTCTCACGAAATATACCACATCCAATGAGTACAATCATCTACAATTAGGAAGAAATATTTGTTACCTGCCACGGTGCATGGTATTACAGGTCCGCACATGTCTACATGAAGTAGCTCCAATGGTTCCTTTGTTCTGAAATTTTCCTGGGCCGGGAACGGACTTTTTGCTTGTTTGGCGACGAGGCAACCTTCACATACCTTATTCGGGTGTGTGATCACCGGGAGTCTGAGGGCCATTTGCTTCTCACCCATCAGCTTCAAGGCATGGAAATTTATATGCTCGAGTCTAGCATGCCAGAGCCATGCCGGATTGTCAAAGCTTGCCATGAGACAAGTTGGTTTACATGCTTCTTGTTGGATCTTGTAAAGTCTAATCGACGAGCGTCTCACTGACATCAGTAGTGTCCCATTTCCATCATAGGCTTTCAGAAACTCACCGACTATTTCAACTTCATTGCCGTCCTCCGTCATTTGATCGAGACTTATAATATTGCTGCGAAGTCTTGGTATATAATACTCTTCAGGGAGAACCCGATGATGACTGTTCTTGCACTGAAGCAAGATGGAGCCCTTTCCCATTATTTCTACGATGGAGCCATCTCCAAATTTAAGCGCACCTGTGATGCTTTCATCCAACCTTTGGAACTTTGCATGATGACCTGTCTTATGGTTACTGACTCTATTGTCTAAATACCATATATCAGTGTGGAGTTGTTCCTTTTCGGCATTGTGTAGTTCAGGGATCAGTTCTTCATCATTTAACATCACAACATCTTGCTTTTTCTTCCTCCTCAGTGTCTCCTCCTGTGATATGGTCAACCTGAGAGCTAGTTTTTCATCATGGACGAGGTTGGCCTTCTCTTCTCGTCTCTCACTCCAGCATTCAGAGGCATAATGCCCTAGTTTATCACGATTGAAACATTTAATGTGCCTCTTGTCTCTATTTCCGCTGTTGCTTCCTTCTTGGTGCGACATGCTAGGAATACCGTGACCCCTTCTACCTCGTCCACGACCTCTGCTACGTCCTCTTCCCGAGCTCCACCTCTCTTGACTTCCATTGTTATGTTTCTACTTCTCCTCACCATCCTTTTTTGCGCGCGCACTCCACTCTTCATGAGTTAGCAATAGCTGATCTTCTTGATTGTCTTCCTTCTGTATGTGCTCCTCGTAAGCTTTTAGTCGACCAATGGCATAGCATCCAAATCAAAGAGTTGCTCGAGAGATGCGATAACCTACAGGAATCTATTTGGGGTTGAGCCAAATAGCTTCTTCGTAAGTGTGGCATCATCCATAGTTGCTCCAAGTTCACTGAACTTATTTGCCAAGCCGCTGATTCTTCCGGCGAACTCATCTATAGAGTCAGTCTCCTTCATTCTCAGGGTTTCAAACTCACTTTTGAGTGTTTGAACCCTTGCCTTCTTCACCCTATCCACACCAAGGAACTGGGTTTTAATGCTTTCCCACGCCTCCTTTGCGGATTTCTTCTTGGTAATCAGCAACAAGATATCCTCCGCCACCGCTTGGAAAATGCAAGCACGAGCCATCTTGTCTTTTCTTACATCCATCACCACTCCGGCAGCCAGCTTAATCACTTCCCACACTCCCCGAGCGTCCATATTAGCCTCCATCTTGATCGCCCAGGTGGAGTAATTTGTGGGTGTGAGCATTGGATAGTGCAGCGGTACCATTCCAAACTTTGCTGCCTGTTGTGTGGTGATCACCATGTCTTCAGGCCAAAGATACCTTGCCATGCACCTGATAGCTCTGATACCAGATGTAAGTTTTGAGCTTGGTTGAATTGCCTTGGCTTTGTCCGCAGCAACAGCCTTGACCTCGTGGATCACATCAACCTTCTTTGCCGAAATTAGCAACCTCACAGACAGAGAACACAATAAGAAGATAGCTTTTACTAGGCCTGTTCATTTGGGGGAAATGGGGGAAGTGGGTTGACTTCCCCCACTTCATGTGTTCATTTGTCCTGAAGTGAATTTTGAAATAAACTCACTTCGGCAGTTTTTTTACTGAAGTGGAGGGAAGTGAGTCAATCTATAAAAACTTACTTCCTCTCACTTTCAAAGTTTTTTTTGAACTCATAGAACTTCATATAACACCTAAATTTTCTATTTATATTCTCACTTTTTGACAAATGAACACCAGAAGTGCTAGAAGTGATATCACTTCCTCCCATTTCAGAGAAGTAGCACTTCCCGTATTTCCCCACTTCAGATCACTTTCCCCCAAATGAACATGCCCAACACTTCCAACCACTCTAAAAGAGAACAACTTCAAGTATATATTACATAGATACAAAACAACTGTTATTCTAGAAATTAATAACTAGACTCAGAAACAGTACAAAAGACAACTAGCATCTGATCAAAGATTCAATGATTAAAAACATATCTTACCTACTGTACGGAGCTTCAACTTTGCACACAAATAGTGGCGTGCTTTGAGGAAACACTTTCCAGCCGGCATCCATTCATAGGCCCATAATTCGGAATATAAAGCTCCACAAAACAGAGAATCTATTATGGATTAAAACTCACATCATCATCCTCCTTTTATCTATTTGTGCAACCTATAATTTCCCTTGAAATTTTAGCTATTCAGTTAGAAATTTACACAATTGTATTCTTTTGATTTTGGTTTGAGCAGTGATAGTTTTAGAGGTTTAGGTGATCAACACCGGTATTGGATGACGATGATTGCTATCATGTTAAGGTTGGTCATGGATCCATGGCAGTGTGCTGGTATCCACCAGTTAAAGCTTTGTCAAACTACTGCATCTCTGGCTTTACCTAAATGTGATCTTAACAGCCCTGTAAAACTGATCAAGGTACTCTGAAAATTTATTTTTTACTTTATGCTTCATTTCATAATCTTACTTGAATTTATTTCTTCTGTCTAGGCTTGTTTCTATTGGATGTTGTTGTATACTTTTTTGGCAGCCCCTGATTTTTGGTACAAATCTTGGTACTATGCTAATATGATCATGTCGCTGTCTATTTCAAATCATAATCTGTTTTTTGTGGTTCCTACTTATATTTTGATAGCAAAACCTACTCTTTGATATTAATATTTTTGTTCCTTATTTTTTAAGCACAAATTTGAAGGCTATAATCCTGATGTTATGCGAGTACAGTAGTTTCTATATGTCAGACTTTATCTCATAATTCATCGGCAATGTCATTTAGATCTTGTCTAGGTTTATTCTTATTGCATCTTGGTTTATATTTTGGTGGCAGGCATCTGTTTGGATACTAATCTTGATAGTATGCAAGTACAGTAGTTTCTGTATGTCTTAGACGCCATTTGGATACTAATTTGGATATTAATCTTGCTTACACTTAGTTTTCCTTTTGGAGCCTTTACTTACCAACAATAGCAAAATTACTTCCTACCCTCAAACATGCTGAAGTGCCCCATAATCTCTTCTTTAATTTTATCCTTCCTCTTTAAGTAACTTTAAATGCTTTCACTTGGGTTAAACTGCATTAAATGACCTTTTCCCCCCTTTCTTTATATAATATCTCCGTCATAATCCTATCATTAGATGTTAGATATTTTGTAGCGATAGTGAAAAAACATCTCAATCTTTTTATATCTTTGAGTACTTTCTGGTGGCAGGCCTCTAATCTTTGATGCTTTTTTCAATACTAGGCTAGTAAAGTTTTACTACGTACATATTCAATCTCTCAGTTTATCTTATTGTCTAGACTTTTTTTTTTTTCAAATTAAATATCATGTATATTTTTGTGGCGGGCTTCTTATCTTGAACTTTATTAACTATTTTCTTTGTTTTTGAATGTTGAAGTACGAGGTTGGTCCTTCAAACTATGCACCTTAAAAGATGGGTTATTTAGATGGGTTATTTTCGTCCTTGAATTTAAAGAAAAGTACGTATTTATTGTTCCTCTTTTCTTAGCTTTTCCAAAGCTGCTTAGCTTAGAGGCCAATTGTATAATCTAATCTTTTGTAATACTGAACTGCAGAATGTGTACTTATGACTAAATTGTCAAGGCACTATCATCAGCATTCAGCAGCATTTTGGACAGACAATTATTTAGTACAGATTAAGGTATACAGAAACAAGTAATATTTTGATGCTTTATGAGTGTGGTAATATCTACCCAAACTTTATTGTTGACTCAGTCAATTAGTCCATCCAAAGTTAATAACACCTTTTCTTTCTCATATGCTCTGAAGAATGCATTTTCCATGTTTTGCATGTATTTCTTATGCTCAAGTTATAGAGACCAAAAAGGCATTGGACTTGCACATTACTAAATATGCTTCATAGAAACAGCTAATACAATGGTCATATCTCTAGTTATTATCTTTCTACGTTTACCAGATAGTTTCTTGCTTTGATTCACTTTCAATGCTCTGTCCAATTGTTCTTTAAAATGATTGATGGAAATATTCTCTTCTATTACAGTAATAGCATTTGAGTACATGAAAAGGATTTATAGCAGTCTTATGTGAATGATGTAAATTGATGAACATGTGACTTTCAAATCCTGTCATCTTCTATTTGCTTGTATTCATTCTTAAAAACTATGCATGGTGAACTATACATGTTATCTTTGCAATTGTGTTTCTGCTTTTGTTTTATGTTGCATAAATACATGGTCAAAATGATCATAAATCTAAGCAGTCAGCATTTGTCTCATGTGGAAGTTTCTGAGAACAATAAATAGTGTTTATATATCTTTTACTCTTTCTATTCATATCAGCAGATATTGTCTGCTGTGCATGAATATTTTTCTTTTCATAAGCAAATCATAAAGAGATGTAAGCACTGTAAAAAAAAAATTTAATGCATTTATGCAAGTGAAATGCAAAATTTGAATTTGTTCTTACAGCCAACAGTCCAATCTCTCATTTGGAGAGAATTTGGAATTTATAATTTTTATGCATTTAAAGCAAGACATGAGTGGTTGTGGCTTCATAAAATGTCTGCCCAGGTGCACTGTTTTTTAGGGTAGACAAATACCAGGCCATTGAAGAATATTGCAGAAGTACAATGTGGCCATTGATAATTACAAGTAATGTCCTGAAGAAGTTTTAGTTGGATATATATATATATATATATATATTATTTGGCATTGTTGTAATCTTGCATTAACTATTGTTAATTGCAGTTGTCTGTAGGTATGCAATTATTGGATGCCGCAGAGTAATAAATATCTGAACAACAAACAATCACTAAACAGAATTTGGTTACACTTGGAATATAATTCTATAAACTTGTTGCGCTCTTTCAAATTTGGGTATGTCTGCAATATAATATACAAAATAAGAATTAAAAATTAAAAAAAATGAAAATAAAGAAGCATAAAAAACAATATACAAAGATTTTTTTTTTTTTTTACAAAATTTACAAACCGCTTCAAAAGTGTATACAGATAAAAAGTTAATATTTTAATCTGTCTATATCCTCAATCGGTGTATGTTGAGGTTTAAACTTTCATTTTTGGTACAAACATAACTGATTCAGTGACCAATGTGCTAAAAAGAATTAAATATATAAATCAATAAATGAATAAATGACATGAAAAAAATAAAAAAGAATCTCCCGTTTCAAACAAAACAAATATCATGTGTGGTTTGGTTTGATGGGCAATCCCGTGAACAATAATTAATTGAATTCATTGCCCTGAGATGCTACCAATCTCTGAGTCACCCAAACCCTGAAAAAGTTTGTGGGGGGACCAAAAAATTAAATACATGATCATGTGAGGTACATGAACCACTTCAAACAATTATACATTTTATTACACCCATCACCTCTGCGGCCTGCCATGCAAATCCATCAGATAATAATAAAAACCATGTTAAAAGATTCCCCCATATACACATATATGTAAAAGTACCATCAGTGGGAACAGAAGAACTATACAAACAAACTCTCATATAGTCATATTCACCATCAACAAAACAAGACATCAATAAAAACAAGATAAAAAATAAGGACAAATGATTCACATTAATCAAGCAAGTTGAAGGGGACCATGTTGATGAGCCAATTGAGCATCAGCCTGTGAAGCCATGGCCAGCTCAAACTGTCTTAGAGACAGAGATGGGAGTGAAAGGCAATCTGGTGTTTTCTCCCAGCTCTTCATGTTACCAATATTGGAAAAACCATCTAATCCTATGTGTGCCAAGTGCTGCACATCTGTTGGGAATCCAATTTCCATTTCCATTTCTTCATCCTCCTCTTCATACACTGAGAACAATTGAGACAAGCTCTTGAAGCTCTTCATTAGCCTTTGAATTCCGGCTGCTATGTTCGGCCGGGGGAGCGGTAAAAACCCGAATGTGCTCGAGCTTGAGCTCTTCCCTGTCCTCATTGTCGCCGGGCTTTCTCCTCCACATTCTATATCAAATTTTTCATAACAAACAGCAGTATATCAATAACAAAAATCATAATGATAAACATGTATATGATTGAAGATATTAGGTACTTGGTGGTGGTGGTGGTGCATCGATATGTGTCTTCTTCGTTGAATGGTTCTCAGAAACGGCGACGCTGGAATGAGATACGCAACCGATGGAGAAGGGAAGAACACTGAATCTCTCCATCCTGTCCTTCATTGCTTCATGAATGAATGACAAGGGTGTGGATGGCTGCTTTGAATAGTGAAGTGTGCTAATGGATTTGTTATATTGGGTGGTGCTGCCTTTATTAGCAAGTAAATGGAAATGATTTTCTTGCAATGGAGAGGTAGGACTTACACATGTTTGGTGAAGGATAAAGAGATATAGAGAAGGTGATGAGGGAAAGTATTATGGAGTGGGTTGGGTTGGTTGGTTGTTACCTGCTGCTTTTTGGCTGATTCCAAGTCCAATTTGTAGGGCTCTTTGAGCCCCCACCAAACTTTGTTTCTCTCTGTGTGTCCCAAAACCAATGGTGTGTTATATCTTTGCCAATGGACTTTTTTTGTATAGTCTCTTAAAAATTAAGACATTGCTTCATCTTAAAAGAAGTCTTCTTCTGTCCTGCATACCAACCACTCTAAATTAGGATAACTGTGACATTGATTTATAATTATGAGTGAACTGCAAGCAATTCCTGGTGCTGATACTGAATTTATTCCAAAAAAGAAAGTGAATCCAAATCGGAATACGTTACTGCTAAATCAAGGATACCCAAGTGGAAGCCAGGATCATCGATGTCGTTGTTATGAGATATAAAATTGCGCAACTTTATCGGTTTCTTTGTCAACTATTGTGCACTCCAAGTAGCAAGCAATTCTTCACTTCATATAGTTATTAGCAGGGTATATGGATTTGATACTAGATCCATATACTAGACCTGTCATGTAAACTGTTTGTTGTGGCAACATTCAAGTAGTGCGCTCACTTAAAAGTCATCAATGGAGGCTTTCTATCTAAGGAAATGGGGTGCTTGAATGCGTTGTGATTGAGACAAGGAATGATAAGATCTGAGACCCTTATTTATTCTTAAAGTTTCCATACCGATGAATCAGAGGTGACTTTTACTTTTACCACTGCTAAAAAGTGAGCACATATCTTGTGAATTGATTACTTTTAATTCAGTGGTCTCCTAAGGGTGCTGAATTTTTGCAAAAGATGACGGTGTTTTAATCTATACATTTAGAAAGAACATGGGACCAAAATACCTTTATTACTGGTTTCATTTTCCCCAAGATAGACCAAACAGATTTGCAAGCATCTCAAGCAACATTTTACTTCCAAAAGTAAACTGAATACTTTGAAAGGTAGAAATGACAACCTTCTACTCAATAGAAAAGTAAAACAGAGTTTAACACTACGCAATCGCCTTATGTCTTACTCATCTCTTAAAAGCCGACAAATCCAATGAATCTTTAAAATAACTCAAACATGCATTCGTAACAAGAGGTGCACAGAAATCCTTTAAAAAAATCATGCTAATGCTTGCAAAAAGGATAATCAAGGTTGGATTTAAGAATGCAACTTACAATGACAGCAGCTGCCAGCTGCTAGAAGACATAATGGTGCAAGTTGGAAGCAATGTTGAAGGCAAAGTCTTGTCGGATAGTGATGCAATTTAGCTTAATTTACCAGTAATCCCCACACGAGCATTTTCCATCCTTGAAACAATGAAATCTGTGTGCATCTCTCAGAATTATTTCCCTGCCAGTGACTTGGCTAATATATTTAATTGCAACGTGACAGTCCACACAAACACGCAGATTTTTCATGACCCTTATGGGTGATCCACAAGGCGTGTTAATGATCCCAAAAGCAATTGCAAGCTTTTCACTATGGAAATTAAGAGCAGATTCTCCCTGTTCTTCTTCCAAATCATGTAATAACATTTCGGTCCTGCTTGAATATCCCATTTCTTTCAACCTCCCAAGTAACTTTTCCAAGTAAGAATATATTTCATCAGACTGGGGGTGTAGCCTATCCCCAACGATAAAGGTGTGAAGTTCACCTTTCAATTGAATCCAAGATTTACCGGCTTGTTTGTTAAGACCTCTTTGTTGCATCAGACTTCTTATCCTCGAAGCCTCCACCCAATTTCTCCGAGTAGCAAAAGTATTTGACAGCAAAACATGCGCTCCAACATCATTTGGTTCAAGTTGGCTTAGATGTTCAGAAGAACAGATGGCCATTTCTATGTTATTGTGAACTTGACAAGCTGCTAGTAATGCTCTCCATACAACACTGTAATGGCTGATGTTGTTTTCCTGGATAAACTCTTTTGCTTGATCAAGTAAACCGGCTCGACCAAGGAGATCAACCATACAAGTGAAATGTTCTACACACGGAACAATTCCATAATCTTGTTGCATTGACTTGAAATATTTACGGCCCTCTTCAATCAAGCCACCATGGCTGCATGCAGATAAAACTCCAACAAAAGTTATAGCATTTGGTATAATATTCACATCCAACATCTTCTCATAAAGCTTGATCGCCTCCCTACTCTTCCCATGTAGAGCATAAGAGCCAATTATTGATGTCCATGACACAACATTTCGACAATTTATGCTGTCAAAAGTTTTATGAGCATCCTGTAAACTTCCACACTTGGCATACATGTTGGTGATTGCCGAAGTTAGATAAGCATCAAAACCATGCCCTAATTTCTCAACAAATGCGTGCACCTGCCTGCCTTGCTCTAAAAGCCCAGTATCAGAACAGGCTGCAGCAATACTTGTTAAAGTAAACTTATCCACGTTGGCTCCTTCCTGCAGCATCCTCTGAAACAGCTCGAAAGCGTCTTCACTCCTACCATTTTGGACATACCCGGCAATCATCGAACTCCATGCAATGGCTTTCGACATCAAGCCATCATAATAAGTTGATTTATGTATACCACTGAAAATGACTTTGGAAGCCTCCATTTTACCACATTTGTTGTACATATCTATGAGAGAAGTCCTGATGAATGCATCATGCACAAATCCATTTCTCAGTATCTGGGCATGGAGCTGCCGTCCCAATTCTGGCAAAACTAACATACCAGCCAATACCAAAGAAATAGAGAAAGTAAACTGATTAAGTCGACAACCAATTTTCACCATCTCATAAAGAAGTTGCAAGGCTCTCATATGCAACTCATTTTGCATAAGCCCATTAATGACTACATTCCAACTTGAAACATCTCTAAAAGGCGACATTCTAAACAATTCCATCGATCTATGTATATCTCCAACCTGCAAATGAGCAGAGATCATAATATTCCATGAAACAACATCCCTTTCGACCATCTTCCCGAAAACCCGCTTCACACATTCAAAAGCACCAAACTTTACATATAACTCCATAATCGTATTCCACAAAACGACATCCAATTCTATCCGATTCCTGACTATCCATCCATGCACTTCTCTACCCTTTCCAAAATCATTCAAATTTATGCAACATTTCAAAACACAAGATAAAGTAACATGATTCGGAAAAACCTCATCAGTTAGCATTTCAGAAAAAAGACCAAGTGACATGTCATGCCTTCCGCTACGAGAATAGGCCGATAACAAAATGGTCCATGTGAGAGCATCTCTTTGAAGCATTTCATCAAACAAGTTATGTGCAAACTCTAGAGAACCAAATTTCGCATGGAGATGGAGAATGCCATTACCTACATTGATGTTACTGATGAAACCAGCCTTGATTGCTTTGCAATGCTGCAGCTCAATCTCCAGAAGAGATGGAGATGTGATTCTTCTTCTTCTTGAGATGATCTTGAGCAAATCAATGAAACTTCTCTGAGGGTTCTTATCAGAGAAAAGTGGAGCAATTGGCAAGACATTGTTGGAGCATGTCGTTGAGAAACGCGGGAAATTTAAAAGTTCGGTTGAATTATTTTTCAGTTGAATGGGAATTGGGAATTTTAGGGTTCGCATTGATTCGGAATCAAAATGAACCGGCTAAAAATAGCACATGATTTATTCTTAAATAAATAAATAAATTATGTTTAATTAATTAATTATTAAAATTTTAGAAGAAATGTAAAAAAGCCAGTCATCCAAATCCAATTCACTTTGAAAAATAGCTCATATATATATATATATTTCATCTCCGAATGTTAGTAATAGATAATAAAAAATATAAAAATAGTGAAAGTATTGGATAGAGTTTGAATTTAGAGAAAAGTAGAATTGCGCTGCAGGAGGAGCAGTACTATTAGTAAATATTAGTAGATTTTAAATCTACGAATGTCCTGAATAGTACGGATTCTATGTATAGACACACAAGTGTACATATCTCTTGCAAATTAAGATTCTTAAATAGCTTTTATACTATTTTATAAAGACACGTTTAAACATTTAAATAGATTAATGTATTAACACATATATGTTTTTTACATTTTCGGTCAACCACTTGTAATAGAAATTTATATTTTCTAAATATATGTATTTATATAATTATTTTATTTATACTCTTGAGAAAAAATATTTGTAAGGGCCAAGGGGTGTATCTATATTTTATCTGACAATTGAATTTGTGATTTCAGGTTTTGACAAAGGTGTATAGATTTTAAAAACAAAAAATGTAGACCCAAATGTTAATCATATTTTCTATTAAACTCCTGGAAAAACTTGAAATTATATAATCTTTCATATTGCCCTCTTATCAAAAATCATAGCTAGGAGTTGGATTTTATCACTGTTAGCACTTTTGTTTTTTTTGGCCAGCTTCTGTAAAACACAAAGACATGCATTTTTACCATCAAACCAAATTTTAATTAAAACAAATGCTATAGTCCAAGTTATTCAATTGGATATAAGTAATACATCTCAATAGACAATCTTTGAACCCGTTAGTTATGAACACTCACATCATTTCCACTCATGAAATATAAATGAGAACAATTGACTTAAATATATATATATATATATATATATATATAACAACAACAACAACAACCACAACAATAATTAATATTGCTGCAGAAAAGTCACTGAATTGTTAAATAAGATAAAACATGAACATCATTATGTAATAATTCCCTCTTAATAAGTAGCTAATTACAGAGAAAAACACATCAGAATGTCAAGCAAAAGAAGCAATCATATAAAGAAACTTTTAACCGGATAACATTTGCAAACAATTTACTTCAAATTTGCAGCCGATGAAAAGCTTAAATCAGCAAATTACAATGCCAGCATATGAGCATAAGTATTTAATACAAGAATATAAGGCATCCCAATAGACCATTGGTTGAGCGAAAACCGAAAATGCTGGTAAAGAAAAAAAAAATTAATCAGACAAGCAATTTTACAAGTAAATGAAATTGTGACATTCTACGTACAAGAATCATCCCTGGTTGTCAATCAATATTTGTTTAAACTGTTAAAAGGATGCGAAGAACCAACCAGGAGTTATAAACCAGAGATACAGTGAAACAAGAATGGCCTAAAACCAAACTCATTGAAAGAATCTAAGTAATATCTACTATCATAGTGGCGGATAGAAATATGATGAGAGGGAAAATCCGAGAAACAGCAAGCCCCCAAAAGTTGCAACTGTGCGTTGTGAGATCTTTGAAGCAAGCATGCTCCCACCCACCACAGCAAGGGATGTACATATTGTGTGCCCAATTGTTGCTCCCACTGCCACTCCAACAGCGTTTTTGTGGGTCGCAAGCTGCACCAAAATGTAAAATGCTGAATTGTCTAGATCAGGGGGAAAACAGAAATCATAAGAGAAGTTACTGCAAACAATAGCTAAGGTTGTTCTATAGTCTATTGTTGCTATTGGAAGACCAATTCAATTTGGTATCCACACAATGCAGTTGTTCAAAAATCTTAAAAGTTCAATAGCTATGAAATCTAGGGCTGCAGCAATTTGAGTTCATTTGGCCCAGCTTTTGTAGCCGGTCATAGTGCTATCATTATAATACGGTAAAATGCATTTACACTCCCTTGGTTATACCAAAATGTCACCGAGACCTCTTAACCCAAACTAATGTCATTTGCACACCATAACCAAAATGCACTTTCAAGGATATATTATTTCATGATTGCCTAACAAACTCAAACATATATATTGCAGCCAAGCTTACAGGAGACATAGGGCATATCTAGCACATCAAAGACAAAACCCATACTCTTTGGTAAATCCAAATCATCCAAGTGAAATTAGTTTGTGCTTAGGGGATATAAGTGCAACCTTTTTTCCTCCTTTATATCCATAAGCACCAATAGAAATCAAGGTTGGTTTAAGTTGAACTTATTTTTTTTTTGAAGTGAAGAGGGGTCTTTAGTTTCCTAGCACCACCAAAACTAACTGACCCATATTAGAGCAAACATCTAAATATACTAGTTATTTGTCCACCATTCTTTCTTGAAACTTGACAGCATACCTTCTGCTTCATTTTCACAAGATAAGTACATTCATTTAACCTCACAAGCTCATGGTAGACCAGTAATATAAGGATTACTGGAAAGGAAAACAATGGTGAGTAAAGACATTTTGAAATGAAATCTGTATTTGGTTTGATATAAGGCTGACCCAAGACAAACCAGTTTTTCAAATATACAGAACCGAGCAGAATCTTAAGTGTGACACTTTATCAGTTTATTGGTTGAGCCAGATTGATTGCACACCCTTACTTTAGACTACAAATTTGATGTTTTATATCAAAACTTTTTTGGGTCAACAAAAGAAGAAAAAAAAACTGTTTAATGTAAGCTCCAATCAAAAGTTCTTAAGAAAAGGTCTTTTCCAGAAGGACTTTCAAGAGATCCTAAAGAGACCAAGGTAATAGACATATTAAAGATCATATGGGCAGTGAAACAAGATCTTTAGAGAGCTAAGATTTATGTCGAATCACTTCAAGCTTCAATATCCATACGGAAACCACTTCACTGCAATTTGATATATGTCTAATTTCAACTGATGTTAAGTTCCAATGTTTTCTAGGCCATTTCATTCAAGGAGTTTTAGCTTTTACACCCCCCATTAAAAAATGGAATTGCCAACAAGCACCCATGAAATTCATGTTGCACGCATCCCAGGTTTCATCAACATGTGTGAATATACTCTTAGGGTTGGGATGGAGTTGATAAAATGGTTTGATTGCCCTTAACCCCGATTCTTTCATCTTCAACTCTCTTTTTATTATCCCAAACTTTGATAACAATAAAAGAGGCATCTCATCAAAGGGAAAAAGACGGTACAATTGTCTCTTTTTTATATTAGATTTTGAAAAAAAAATGTGAAAGGGACAGTGGTCAGCTTTCCTTTTGAATTAAGATCAAGAGCAAAAAAGGGTGGGTTCATATTTCCCTATTTCAATCTTTTTGGAGATGCAAGGAGGATCAAGAGAAAGAAAGGAACGGTCAAAAATGAGAAATAGGGATGGAGGCATTTTTGCCATTTAATTCTTTTTCAATCCATCTCAGTCCTAGGTTCAATAATGATGAATTTATACACAATTTCATAATTTCTGTGGTACATAAGCAAGCCTCATTTTATTCTATTATTTTGGTGAGACAAATGGCTGCTTAATCTACTTGCATCTTCTAGAGGATATGAAAATATGCCATCAAACTCTCCAACAACAACAACAACAACAACAACAACAACAATAAAATGAAAAATTAAGAAGGTTTAACAATAGAAAAGATGAGAGCTTACCGCAATAGTCGCAATTTGACTGCGATCACCCCATTCGGCTAAGAAGGTTAGTATAAATGACTGCACTTGAAATGACATTATTATACCATAACAGATTAAAAAAAGAGTAGGATTTAAAAAAAAATAGTGAAAAAAAAATTATTAGCAAAAATGATATTTGTGAAATTCAACATAAAATCATGTAAGGAAAAAAAATCAGACTTGCAAGGAAAATAACATCTTGGTTTGACATGCAAGAACTATTATGCGCATGGTATTAACTAGATAAGAGAATAAGAAAATAGCATAGAGCTAAAGGAATAAAATCCTTAAATGTAACAATCTTACCATCCACAAAGATGGAGTAACAAACAAAAATTATACCTCTAAGAAAATAGGTGTACAGAATCTTGAAAAGAAACGGCGAGATGCTGATTTCCCCTGACCTGACTCTAACTTTTCTTCAACCTGAAGTAATTCAAACAGCATATTCATCACAAAGCTTTTCACAATTTTGTTGCCTATTGAAGAAACAGAGACACTCATAATGATATTATCAATAGTTCTGCAATCTTATAGATAACAAAATCAACTATTGAAATTGCACAAATGGTTGACAAGAAGCTATCAACAACAGGTAAAGCCTTAAAATCCATCTTTTCTAACTTGTTGAACTGCAACTACACCTAAAAGAACAACTTCAAAGAGCAATCGAAGCACTCTTTCACAAAGCAATAAACCATCTAACAAGATTCTGGTCAACAAAAAACCACATAAGCTACCATGTAGTTTTTATGAAGAAAAAAGATGCAAAGGACTCTACTTCACGCCTTTCTTATAGAGGAAACTTGGCAGAACAAGAAAAAGAGCTAAATCATGACACAGAAAATGAGGAATAAAAATCAACCCAACCATTAGCATTCATCTATTGTCCAATAGAGGGGGACCGCAGATTACAAAGATGCAAAGCTGATTTGCAATTCTTGCAACTTGATGTTAAGGCTATTTTATAAGAAAATTGGGCCATAATAGAGAAACCCAAGACTCTACACCAAACACAATTAATCCATAAGCAATTCTTCTGGAATATGAATTATATATAAAATGAAAGGTCAAAATATTCATCTTCCCTGATATATATGATTGCCCCCAAAAACCAGGCAATCATATGTTAGCACACATAAATCTATTTGTGTTTCTCAAACTTGCAGTTTATTTGAAGAGAAAAAGATCTCAAATTTCCTATGCAGGTGCAATGTTCAATTGAATGAACTTTTAACCACTACCCAAAACATCCACTTAGCTATATCACATTATATGAGTGTTTAAGAATACAGGACTATCAAGAATTTTTCCCAGATCTCAAAGGCTCCAATTCCTTCTTAGCATTTACAGGTGCCTTCATGTATGATTTAACATACAATAAAACTCTAACAGTCTACATTGTTTACTATTTTGCATTTTCTGGCATCACATCAATTCCCCTTCTTATTTAGACCTTTACCCACCTAGCTTGCTTCCCTTGTTCATTAAATGGAAACAATATTTCTCCTTGATAATTCAAAAGAATGTATAGTCCACATTCAAATAAGAAAATAAGCACAAGCACCATGGAGCATGTGTACCAAATCCACGCATTCCGCATATGTCAAAAAAAGATGTGTACAGAATTTGAAGCATAAATAGTAATTAATTTGATCTTAAAGAATTTAATAACTAATTGAATACACTTGAAATCTGAGAGGCAGAACCACATACTTCTTCCATTTCTTTTTTCTGTGAGGATTTTGGACCAGATCTCCAAGCTATATACAGCAATCGTAGCCCAAAAAATGCATACAGAACTACAAATACATGAAAAAAATATTAGCCAAAAATATGGATGGGTCTGACTGACATATAAGTTCGGCATACTCATATAGGTGCTTTATTGTAGTTGGAATAAGTTAAAATAAATTAAAATGAGAGTTTTGGAATTTAAATATGTACTGGCAGAAAATTTTTTTCCCAAAGTAGATCCAAGTTAGGGCGAGTTCCTACTTGATTAATGTTAATTAGAACAAATGATTTTCAATTTAAATTGGCATACTCATACAGGTGTTTTATTGAAGTTGGAATAAGTTAAAATAAATTGGAATGGAAGTTTTGGAATTTGAATTTGTACCGGCAGAAAAACTGTTCCCCAAGTTGATCCAAGTTAAGCTGAGTTCCTACTTGATTAATATTAATTAAAACAAATGATTTTCGATTTAAATTTTATCAGTCAGATTAGTGATTAACATTAGTTAAAAATTTAAGTTACTAAAATTTGTAAAAGGAATTCTAGTATTCCAAGCTATTGCTTTTGGTTGTATACCATGGGAAAGTTAGGGTTATCCCCAGTCATTGCCCAACCAACGACTGCAATAGAGAGGTTAAATACAGTATAAGACAATACATGCATTTACGCTAAAGGTCCACTGGCATATAGTTACTCATGAAGTGAAAATATTTTAACAATTAGGGATTAAGCATACCACAATGAGATATATTCCAGAAAATGAATGAAACAAATTTTACAAAAATCAGCAATCCTCACATTTGAAAAATGTCCAAATGATTCTCAAAAGCCTACCTGAAGTTTCTCTAATTTCAACCTCTTAGCTTAAAAAGCATAGCTTTCACAGGTACAAATTGAGATGATTATATTTCTAGTTAGGGATAAATAGATCTATATCAGAAGTGCTTTCAATGAGATAAGACCCCAGCAGAGATATTTGCTAAACAGCAGCTCAAACTACTTTTAGAAGGCTAAACATTTTCTTTGGGACCTTACCAAGTTTGAACAAAACAACAACCTGCTTTAGTACTTTACAAAACTTGCAGCAATTTCATCAAACAAAGCATACAACATTAGCATGTGAATACTCCATTTATATGGGGAAAAAATACCCATGGGACCCTAGTATTTTGCAAGTTCCTTTTTTTATTCATTAGAGTTAGACAAATACATTAGCCCTTTTCTTGTGACACAATTTCTGCTTCCACTGACAATCTAGACCTACTAAAATGCCCACATGCCCGTCATATTTAAAAGAAATTTGCGACCTCTTTCTCTTGTACCCAAAAGTTAATATTAAAAGCCATCCCTCGACACACATGCAAAGACCACTTTACAGTGGAATGAGAAGGCACAGTTATGGAAGTTAAATTAACAGACCTACTAAAGTGATTGAGTTTTTAGGAGTGGGAGAAAACCCAATTTAAGATATACATGATTGAAAAAATTCCACAAACAGCCATTACTCAGAAATCAGAAACCACAAACCCAATTAGGGATAAGAGAATTCACTACAACAAAATGCAGAATGTGCAATTGCAAATTAAAATGCAACAAATAAAAACAACTCCTAAAGAAAAGTTCATACAAAGTGGAGACTCTGACATAAATCACAAAAACAATCATAATCACTTAAACATATATCAATATAAAACAAATTACCTGTTGCAGCATTATTTGTGTGCTTCCTTGATATCAAATTGGGCACTATCCTACCAAGTCCAGTTGATAGCACCTAAAATCAAAATATAACAGTTACATGTTATAAAATCAAACACAGACCAAGAAATAAACAAATGCGACAAATTAAGCCAATGCAGTGTTCATTCATTATGCTTACCGTCATCACAAAAAGTGCAGTCAGCGCACCAGAGAGAACAATGGATTTCGGATGGCGCATCGCCATAAGTGCCGCAATTATAAAAGTCTCATCCCCAATCTAGGAATGCAAAGCCAACATTAAAAATAAAGATCCAACAAAAGCAAACACTAATTTTGATGGCTTAATTGATGAACAGAAACCTACCTCGCTGACAATGATCATGGACAAACTGGCAAACAAAGCATCAAAAACCCCTAGACCAGAACCCTCCACCACAAAACCACCATCATTTTTCAATGCATGTATAAACATCTATAACATAAATTCAAGAAAAAAAAACACAAAAATCAGTAGAAAACAAGAGAATGTATCAAATCTCCAGAAAAATAAATCAAATAAAACACAAAGAAAAAAAAAACTCACTCTTGTGCGGCGATCCAAAGATCCAACCGACTGCGTGGATGCGTTGTCGGTGACGATCTCGTTGCTCAGCTTCTAAACAACACATCAAAAACAAACAAATCAAGGTCCATGACCTTAAAAATTGAATCATTAACAGCAGCAGCAAACTATAAGGAAATTCTTCTTCTTTTTTTCTCAAAAATCAATACCTGAGACAAAACGCATGCAGGGAAGGCGATGAAGAGGGCGAAGAGGAGAGCGAGGAGAGGGGATCCATTGGAAGGGGATCGCGCCATGGATCTGGAAACCGGAGCAATGCTCGTGATTCGAGATTTGGGAGACGATTTGGAGTTTGGAGACGAAGAAGAAGAGCTGCTGGTTTCGCTTAGCGAACCACTACCGCGACCGCGAACTCTCATTGGTGCATTCCTTTTTCCCCAACGTTTTATTATTTAATTTTAAAAAAACAATTTTGTAGTTAAATTATATAAATATATTTGGATTAATGTAGTTTTTTTTTAGGAAAATTTTGGAAAAAAAATTTGGATTAATATAGTTATAAAAAAAATTTTGAAAAAAAAATATTTGGATTTAATTTTTTATTTATTTAAAACATGGATTTTGTGATTAAAATGTTGTGTTGGCTGTTTTTTTTCTCACTTTTTTAACTTTATTTTTATTTAAAGTTGATTATTTAAAATTTTTCATTATTGTATGACTTATAGTGATATATATTATAGATTTTTAAGAAGAATTTAAAGTAAATTTATGAAAAAACACTGAAAGTTGCATTTTGTGAAGATGAATTATTATAAATATTTATAAAATATTTTGCATTTTATATCAAAATAATACTAAATATTCAATCAAATGGGTAGTATTGGGACTTTATTATTATATTTTAGATTTTTTTTTCTTTTACCATTTAATACATAATATTCATATTCAAATTCAAAAATGTTCATATTCACATTTTTTTTTTTAATAAAATATGAATAAAACTAATTCAGAGACATGTATAAATATAAAGTTAATCTATTAATATATCTGTACCTTACTCATTCCTTTACAATTTCTACAAATACGAACATCTTATATATAGGATCGAGTGGGAATAGACCACTTGTATCATTGATGATTGTTTACATTAATAATATTTTTACAAACTAGACTTGATAAATTGCTAAACAAAAACAAGCGAAAAAACTAGTAGAGAGCCAAGACCTCACAAGCTCTGTGATCTCTTCTTTCTCCTAACTCATGTGGATGTCTCCCCTTCAGTCCCTTGCTTTGTTCTCTAGGGAATCCTAAAATTCCCAATGAGTGAAGTTACCCTGACTTGCGTATGATTTTCCTTCTCCAATGAGAAGGAATTAGAGATAGAGATAAAGAACCAAAATATAATATTGTTTTTCTTTGCCACATGACTCAAGTATTTGTGAAAATCATCTTGAGATCCATACAATACTTGATTTTTTATAATGTTTTGAGCACTGAAGACACAAAACCTTATTTTAGCGTCCTGCAAAGATTTCAAAATAACCATTAAACAAACACATAAAAAAAGGAACATTAATTTCTTAATAAAATATCAAAATAATACAAAATAAATATCATACTAGATTGGGAGAGAAGATGACACCGATCACCATCACGGTTGTAATAGTCAAATGGTAACTTTTTTTACTCCCATACTACATATGAAAAAATTGAAAAAAAAATAAAAATAAAAAGACAGCTACAAAAAAAATAGCGATGGCGGTGGAGACTTATTCCTAAAATATCTTGGGTTAGGGTTATAATCTATATATATAATCTGCTTTGAAACTATTTTAAGAAATAATTATGATTTTTTAAAAAATATTACTGTATTTAAATATTTGTTTGCATTAATTATGATAATAGTAATAGAAAGGTTTAATTAAATTCATTAATTTTACATTAAATATTATATTAAACCTTTCAAAATCAATTATAATGATATAAAAATAATTGTTTTTTTAGAAAATACACGCCTATATGGAGTTATTTAATTGCATTCATCTAAACATTTGCTTCGGTTTATATCTAAGCAAATTAGAAGAACTTGAGGATATCAAAATATAAAAAATTAAAGAACGAAAGTTATTGTACTAAAATATAATAATTGATTTAAAACTTGTAAATGTACTTCTAAAATATGATCATTGATTTTAATTTTTTTTAATGAGTTGTAGAAAAAGTTGTGATATTTATTATTATGTAATTAAATTGTCTCCATATTTATTATTATGTAATTAAATTTTCTCTACCACTGTATTTCTTTTTTTTTTTTAATGGTTCTCTTGAGGGGTATTGTTTCATTTGCATTTGCATTTGCATTTGTTTTATTCATTTTCTCGTAAGAGTTATGTGCATGATGGCATAATTTATTAATTAAATAAATTTATTTAAATTTCAAATTATGTCTATATACAATATTGCTTTACAACCATCAAAATTGTTAAAAAATTTTATTGAAACCAAACAAGGGAATTTGCCTAGTATATAATTATTGTATATGTGCCATATCGTATTAAAATGGTATATCATTACTCTTTTGCATTATCTTTGGCTTCGATGCAATACACATTGTGGCTAGGGCTGTAAACGAGCCGAGCTTGATCAGGCTGGGGCTAGTTCGAAATCGGCTCGAAATAGGTTAGCTCGAGCTCAAAATTAGCTCGAAAATGTTGGCTCAAGCTCGGCTCGATTTTAATTTCGAAAGCTTGAGCTCGGCTCCGCTCGATTAGCTCAAAATTAAAATCTTATATATAAATTATCATTTATAACACATGACAAAATTTGTAAAATTCATAATGAATCAATTTATTTATCAACCGAAACATGCAAGTGTCTTTTTTACCTATATTATATTTAACACAACACAAACGATAAAACACATGACAAATAATGTAATCTATAAAAAAAAAAAAAAAATACTTAAAAGAACATCTTAATTAGTTCATGAACATTACAAATCCATAAATCATCCATAGAATTTTTAAATATCATAAACCAAACACTTAAAAGTCTTAACATTCAATGCTTCAAAGTTAATGGTCATTAGGCCCATCACAAATTCATAAATCACAAATAGAAAAAATTTAAGTATCATAAACCAAACACTTAAAGTTGATGACATAAAGAGCTTGATGATATGTTGATCTTGAAGACTTGATCATTTATAAATTTGTAGCTTGCAAGCTTCATCTTGATCATCCAATAGCCACTAAAACAAAATAAATTAATCATAAATTAATAATAAAAGTGCTAAATTAACAAAAGTGCTAAATTTATAAATTAATTATACCTTCTATCATAAGAAACATTAATTACTTTCAAGAATATGTATCCAAAGTTTATCTTCTTCCTTTTCCTTCTACAACAAAAATAAAATAAAAAATAAAAAGATAAGGCATAGAAATTAAAAGTAGTGATATAAATAAATGGAAAATAATTGAACTTATTACCCTGGATTTCATATTTCCATACTCGGCTCTAAGTCAATCCGAAGTACAAACTAGTTCATCAACTGTCTTAAGAGCAAGAGAACTTCGATATTTGCCTAGCACTCTACCTCCAGCACTGAATGTGGACTCTGAGGCAACTATAGTAACATGAACTGAAAGTATATCAAGAGCCATTTTTGAAAGAATACGAAATTTCACAACATTGACCTTCCACCAATCTAAGACATCAAATGTAGCATCAATCTCAACACCAAATCTCACAACATCTTCTTCCAAATAAATTCCCAACTCATTCTTCATAGGTTGTAAAGTATTATTCTGCTTTATAAATTCATCAAACTCTGATCTACCTTTGCTTTTATACTTTTTACCATAAGAGCCACATGTGTCGCTTGAAGATGCCATTGAAATTTTTCTAACTTCATGATGTGTACTATTTGAAGTAGAATGGGAGGCTTGCTAAGTTGCATGCATTTCATAAATCTCCCAAAGGGTTTGCTTGACTTCAAGAATGTTTCTTTCACTCTCGGGATTTGAATAAATTCTATGAAAGCAAAAAATTAATCAAAATCATTTTATATCTTGGATCAAGCACCGCCGAAATTGCCATAAGCATATTGCAATCACCCCAATATTTATCAAATTTACCACGCATCAACAATGCCATTCTTTGCATGAAATAATCAGAAGACTCTACATGTGAATCAAGTACTTCTTTAACTTCCCATATCTCTAGTAGAAACAAATTAGCTGTAGGATATGAAGTTCCAGAGAAAATATGAGTAACATCATAAAAAACTTCAAGAAATTCAACAAATTTTTTTTGGTTTTTTCCCAATCATCAAATGATGCCAACCACTTATAATTGGCATCCCTAATAGCATATTGATCAAAAACTGATTGGAAAATAATAGCACCATCAATCATGTTATAAGTGGAGTTCCAACGAGTTGGAACATCAATACACAAACCCTTCTTTGTAGATATATTCAATTGTCTAGCAATTTTCACCAAATTTATGCAACCGGGCCGGTGATTTCTTCAAATACTTGACACTCTCTCTTATTTTGTAAATTATTTCTTCAATCTCTTTAAGACCATCTTGAACCATCAAATTTAATATATGTGCACAACACCAAACATGAAAAAACTTTCCCTTGAAATAAAGTTTGCCTCTAGATTCAAAATTAGACTTCAAATGTCTAGCAACGACATCATTACTTGATGCATTATCCTAAGTAATTATAGAGACTTTATCTTGGATCCCCCAGTCAAGAAGACAATAAAAAATTGCATATGAAATAACAAGACCGGTGTGTGGTGCTCCAACTCATAGAAACTGATAATCCTTTTCTGTAGCTTCCAATTGGAATCAATAAAATGAATAGTCAAGCACATATATCCAATGGTTAGATTAGATGTCCAAGTGTCGGATGTGAGAGAAATCCTATCAACATGTTTTAGAGTCTTGATTAATTTCTCTCTCTCATGTTCATACAATTTCATACAATCATTTTTTATTGTATTTTTTTATATTTTCTCATATTGTGGATTCATTGTCTTCAATAGTACATTGAACCAAACGTGCTCTACCATGTTGAAAGGATATTCATGTACTATAACCATCTTTGTAATAATGTCTCTAATCTTCATCATGTCTAAAGTAGAAGGATAAGAAACATATGAGAACATGTCATCAAAATCATTTTCTATTGGTAGAAAATGGATGGTGCTTTGTTTTGTTGCAACATTCTTATAATATGGGCATTCCACTAAATGTCTTTTGAGGTGGGTGGTGGTGCTTGATTTAGAAAAAATATACTTCCAATGGCAATACTTGCATTTGTGCTTTTTGACAAAAAAAGAATTATGCTCTTTTTCTTCAATTACCTCAAAGACATCCCAAACTTTTGAAATCTTTTTCCGACCCCCATGTTCCCCTTCTATTTCATTTTCTTCTTCAAGTTCTTCATGTTGAAATTCTGACTCATTAACACTTGCAATTGCAATTGATTGTTGAGAAATAAGAGTTGACATCCCTATAAAATGACAAAATAGTTATAAACCAATTCTATTTGACTATTTCAAACCAAAAAAAAAAAAATTCAAATAGTGAATTTTAGGTTTAGTTAGTTAAGATGCAAACAAAACCAATTCTATTTCAGACCAAATTCACACACAAAAAAAAAAGTAAACTCATTGGGTGTCTTTATATCAAAAAGTGAATTTTCTATCAGATAAAACTTAGAAAAAAGAAAAGAAAAGGGCATGAATTCGACTGGCATAATGAGAAACAGTAGAGTAATCGAAGAGCATACTGGGTGTCCTGCCCGGATGTGGGGCGGTGATCTCGAAATTTCTGGATGGGAAAGCCCTATGGGCTCTAGGCCATGTGTTAGTGCAACCGCACTATTTATTGGCATGATTTGACACCTAGACCAAGTGACGTGGCAACCAAGGTGACAAAGCATAATTGATGATGTGGCAAGCATGGTGACATGGCAAGGAGACTTGGAGTGCAAGGCAAACATCTTGAAGATCTTGATGGAGCTATTTTTAGTAAGTCTCTAACATGGAGCCAAATATCTTGAAGATCATGATGAAGCTATCTTAAAGATCTTGGTGGAGTTATTTTTGGTAATGCATTACAACTTGAAGACAAGATCATATCAAGACCATATTTAGGTGATTTGATTGAAGACTAAATATGGTGGAGCTTAATTAAAGAAAGATCTATCATGGTGTGAATGAAGATATGATTTGAAGAATCTTTGATGAAGATTGATTGAAGTCTATTGAAGGCAAGATTTGAGGACCAAACTTGGGTGAATTGAAGATCAAGTTTGGAGAATCTTTGAAGACCAAATTTAGGTGGATTGAAGACTAAGTTTGGCAAGTTTCGTGAAGACGCACAAGGACGTGCGCCCCTTGCGAGGGGACTGCGTGATGAGGAATTGAGGAGGTAGGCTAGTTACCGGTAGTCGGGATTGGGAGATTTGGCTGCATCGACTCGGACTAAGCATGACCGGGAGGTTGATGGGTCTTGAGGTCGTCCGCAATGTAACCAGAACTCAGTCAAATCAGCAGTCAGGGCCATGTTGCAACTTATGTTACAACAGGAGTTGCAACAGCTAATTTGGGCAGGTTTTTAAATTAGTAGCCGCGGAGATTCTAAAAGAGGTATGTGCTATATTTGGGACGTTGAGGCGTCTATATAAGCTACCTTGCTCGTAGATTGTAGGTGTGACTTTTGGGTGACTCTTTGAGGAGAGTGTCTGAGCACCAGACAATCTAGAGAGGGTAGTGATCTTTATTGTTGAGAGTATGAGTGACAAGTGTTTGTACTCATCTTTTTTTACCTCTTTTAGTGGATTGTTTATCTCCGGGCTTGGCCCCCCAGACGTAGGCGAGTGAACGCCGAACTGGGTTACCAACGTTGTGTGTCTCCTTGTGTTTGTTTGTGTGCTTTTTCTTTATTGGTTTGTGTGAGAGTTCTATGAGTGCTAAAGTGTTACTTAATACCCACAAACCACACCGGAGGAACTAACACCATGGATGCTGCGCTCGAGCTGTTGAACGGAAAGATGTGAGCCGACTCATCGGTGGGGTGATGGATGGATGGATGGATTGATTAAGAGGGAGAGAAGATACTTACGATGCTGAGATCGGATCTGGAAGTAGTGGGGAAAGACGGACGAAGACGATGAACATGGTGCTTGCTCTCTATGGAAGCATCTGGAAACCCTTACGATCAAAATTACAAGGAAAAGGAGGCGGAGGTTGATTTTATATATTGTAATAAATTATTATGTATATATATATATATATATATATAATTTTGAGCTATCGAGCCGAGCCCGTTCGAGCTCGACTCAGCTAGAAATTAATTTCGAGCTCAAAATTCAAGCTCTAGCTCGACTCGAAAGCTCAAAATTCCGAGCCGAATTCGAGCTTTTACCGAGCGGAGCTCGAGCTGCTCATGAACAGCTTGATTGTTTGACATCCCTAAGATTTGTGGCAGGAAGGAATGACTTGTGATGTAAACGTGGACGGCTAAGTTGTTGAGTTGGCATGTTGATGACATTGCTTCTGGGTGTCCATGACAGCATTCCAACGTCCACATCACTAGTTTTTAACCGGAAACCCCCAATTCTTCATCGGAGAAACAAAATTAAAGATTTGTGCTCATTTTGATACAAAATTCAAAGTTAATACTCAAACTGAAAATAAAGTAAAGTTGGATACTCACTCCAAAAAAGTTACTTTGATGTAAACCATACAGCTAGATTACAACAATATAAAATATTATTTTAAAAATATATTGAAAATATTAATGATAGCTTTTTAGTTCTCGTATATATATATAATATTATTTTATATCTTATTTTAAAAAGATCAAGGGAAAAGCAAAAAATGAATTTTTATTTTAGAATAAAATCTTTAAAACTTGGTAAGTTATTTCCGAGTTAAAGCTCTCCTTTGTTTTTGAATGAAAATGGGAATAAATTTGTTATGTATTTCATTTTATATATGACCTTCAGTTGAAAACAAAAAAAAAAAAATCGAGGTGAAATATATTGGTTTGTAATAAGAGGTTTATTGAAAAATGAATTATTACTATAACAAATTTTGGTAAACAAAAATCAACAACAAACATCACTCAAGGAACATATTAATTTTTTTTAAATATAAGTTGAAATTCATTAAACTATTTGATTAAAAAGAAAAATATTTGTAGACCAATAAATAATTTATCCTTATACCAAAATATCCACCTCATATATATATATATATATACATAAATTTTCCACTTATATATTTTTAAATATTTTTGGTAATTTATAAACACTATATTTCGTAATTTTATTTTTTCATAATTTATTAAATATGTTTGCCGACTTGCTTCCTGATTGAATCGTTCAATTGTCCTTTCCATTTGACAAGTCCACAAATAATCATCATATAAAAACATTTAATGTGAAAATTACTCTTTATTTTCCATTTTTCTCATAATAAAAACCAATAAACTGATTTGAATCGTTCAATTGTCCTTTCCATTTTTTTTTTTTTTTGATAAAAATTGTCCTTTCCAATTGACAAGTCCACAAATAATCATCATATAAAAAACATTTAATGTGAAAATTACTCTTTATTTTTCAATTTTCTCATAATAAAAATTAATTAAGAAAGGACCAAATTGTAATTTTGAGTGTCCTCTCCATTCGACCGGTCTACACATCACATCATATGCAAAAAAAACACAAATTTTACTAAATTTTCTAACAAAAATTTCAATTTAAAAAAAATAAAAATAAATCACTAGTTATTAAAAAAACAAGAAATACCAAAATTATAAGATGGAGAGCAAAATGCAAGCAATGATAATCATGAGATGAGAAATACACAAAGATAAAAAGTAAGTAGTACAATAAATCTGAAAAAACATGAAAGAATAGTGAGAAGGTGATTTTATAGTGTGGAAGCAAAGGTCAACTCAATAACTAAAATGAGTTTTTATTATTCAGAATGCCAAAGCGTTGGAATTGTCTTCAGTGTTGGCTTTCAAAAGAATTATTTTTACATTTATAGGTTAACTAAAAATATTATAATTTCTTTTTCATAAAAATAGAAAAAAAAACAAATATACTCATAAATTGTCTTTATATATATATATATGGACCCCTATAAAATTTAATAAGTCTTCCACTAAACATCAATATTTGAGTTAATACCCACAGTAAAAAAATCAATTCAAAATTTTTGAATTATCATTTTATCTTCAATTTTTTTTTACACTAATCTCATTGTTATAGTTTACAAAATAGTAATTAAAAATTCAATTGATTTTAGAGTGGATATATATACACTTACAAGTATTGGTTTTTGCAGCTTTTTGCGAGTATATATATATATATATATATGCAAAATTAATGTTATTAGTTGATTTAATACAAACTGAAATGTGGTTTTTACAATGATATAATAATTATCATTTTGAGTGTATATAAGAAAAAAAAAATATATATTTAGATAAATCTTCTGTAATATAATTTTAGAGAAGAGAAAATACTGTTTATTGGACTGATACCATGACTAACAAATAGTACTGATCCTAGTGTATAGTGCACCCTTGAGTTTTATTTTATGATGAGTCACCCGTATATATATATATATATAATTTTTTAAAAATGTAGTATTAATTTACTTATTTATAAATTTTAAAAGAAATAAATAGACCGGACCGGGTCCGGGTCTACGCCGGTCTAGTGCTCGTCAACAAAGACCACGTCACTCTCGGCCCACTTATTTCATTTTCCATTTTCTCCGTTTCCATTCAAAACCGCATTACGTTTCAAACCCTCTCTCTCTCTCTCTCGCGTCCCGTTTTCGTTTTCATTGGAAAACATTTTCCAAGATCTACCCAACCAACGAGGGAATCACGGGAAAAACTGAAAACGAAAACAAACATTCCCTTTTCATCTGACAAGAGTTCTACTGCTCTCCTTTTCCGTTTTCGTTTTCAATTTCATTTTCATTATCATTTGGGTTTCTTGCCTTCGTTTCGACTTCTCACTTTCTGTGAACCGGATTTCACGAGAGGTTTGTAGATTTCGTGGCTGTCGAGAAGTTAGGAGGGTGATTTCCAGATCCAGGTGATGTGTTTTCTTCGTTAATTCAAGAGATTTTTGTTGTTTGGTATGGCTGATTTTGGTTTGTTTGTTGTTTTGTTGGATTGAACCTGGTTCATGTTGCTAAATCTTTGATTTGTTTCTCAGTGGGAAAAAGTATGAATTTTGATAGCTTTTGCTATGATTTTTTAATTTCAATGTATTTTTATTGGTTTTTTTAAAGTTTGGATTGATTGGAAAGCTTGGGAGTGGTTCAGTCTAGTGTAGGAAATGGAATCAGAGAGTAGAGGCAGAAGAAAGTTTGGACCTTTTTGATGGAAAAATCACCTAGTTTCTGTTTTGCTTTTTCATAAGGCCGCCCCTTTTTTTATGATGTCTTCCCTTTTTGAAAATTGGACATGATTGATGAAGATCTAATCAAGGATTCAAAAATTGAATAAAGACCAGATTTCCAGGTTTTATTATTATTATTATTATTATTATTATTATTATTATTATTATTTTAAATTCTTAACTGAGCTCACTGCTCTAGTTTGTTTCCATAATTTTCAAACAGGTAGATTAGTTTACTGATTTATATGGTAGCGATTTTCTTTGAATTTATAGAAGTAAAACTCCTGATCATATGGACTTGCTTTAGCATAAACAGAACATTGTATATAATGATATACAAACCATAGGCTGACAAAATATATGTAAATACTGAACATATTCTTATAGGATTCATTTAATTCTATAAAGCTTCCTGCTTTTATTAAATGTAAAGTGAGCTCTAATGGGAGTGCCTCTCTCTTTGTCCATATTGCCATTAATTCACTCTTAATTGAAGACCATATCTTAACCAGGAGTAGAAAAGGCGCTGTAGCTTGCAAATCTAGTAAGGGAATGTTGTTTGACATTTACTCCTGTTTGGTTTTTTTTTGCCTCTCTACCTTGAAATTCATAGTGGCTTTTTGCAAAGGATTTGCTGTTAGCTACTTAAAAATAGGCTAAATTCCTCTGATACTGATCCTGAGTTGAAGGAGATGTCAGAAGTGATAACTGGTAGCTGATGTAGCACGGGGTGGATAAAAACAAGCTTTAATCTCTGAAGCATTTATGGGTAGGATTCTATAGACAAAAACTTTTAACTTAGGACCTAAAATAATACCCAATATCAAGGCTGAAAAACAACACAGGAATGATCTTCACTCTCCACCTCTAAAGAGTTAGAAGAATGGCGTCGAAAAGTTAAAAGATAATAGCTGGAAAATGGTGATGGAAATCATAGAAAATAATAAAAAACCAACTAACTTCATTATCACGCATCAAATCTAATCTCACTTATTACAATGGTACCTGGTCCCTTTTATAGACCTAAGAGAAATACAAAGCATAGAAAGCTTCCTAATATAAAAAATCCTAATTGTAGTAATACATCAAGATATAATGTAAACAATTTGAAGATGACAGCCTTAAGGGTTGATTGTTCAAATAATGCGAGAAATTCCTGATGGGTAGTAGAAGTTGTAGTCTTAAAACAAGAGCCGACAGATAGCAATTGAAGTATAGTTAAGCTTGGAACTGGCAAGAAGCCATGCTGCTAAATGTAGGGAAAATGATACTTGTTGTCAGAGCAGTAATGTTAGACCTAAGATTGGACATAATGATTTGAAGTTGGCTGAAAATTGAAACTCTTTTTACAAGAAATGTTAATTAGATCAGTTATTAAATCATAGGTTACTTTTGCACTTGATTTGCAGAATCTAATAAGATTTAATATTGTGTGAATGAGTGCTTTCAGATTTTTATAGCAGTTTTCTCTGAAATAGCTAATTTTATATCATTCCTAACTTTTTTACATGACTAGAATTTCAATCTTAACCATTTTTTTAGTGGCATCACTTATGAGCATGAATATGTAGGACCTCGACAATGCTATCCTTCTTTTTCATTAAATTTTTTACAAGATGCTTCAAGTTTCTTCATTCATTTTCTTTCATTGTTATGATGGCTGAATTTTATTTTGGTGAATGCAGTAAATTGTGATCTTTCTAACGTACTATGGGGCACCTTTCAATTGCTAGACTACTTTCTGTCTAATATTATAGTCAGAAAGTTATGGCAAAATCTGGACCTGCTGGCCGCAGGTTTGTTGTTGTATTGCAAGTGACCATAATATAAATATTTTCCTGCTTTATCATTTATTGTGAGCTGAGTTATGGTGTGCCACAGTGTATTTTCTAGGAAACCAAATGAAAGTATGAGGCTTATCACTACAACAATAATCGGAGTTGTATTTGGCTTCTTCATTGGCATTTCCTTTCCTCCTGTTAACATCACAAAGGTGCATTGATGTATCTCTTTTTTTTTGCGATATCAGAATTTTAACATTAAGGCAGTTTCTACTCACGAAAGGATACAATTTTCAAGGGCTTTTCCCCCAGGTATAATTCAGTATTAAGAATATGGCCGGCCTTAAAGGATTGACTATTTTACTGTTTCAAATTGGCAGCTTCACTTTCCTTCGAGCATTTTATCATCTATTGAAGATAGGAACTCAGGAATTACAACACAAGCATTATTGAATCATGTGTGGACTTCTGCCAATACCCATGATAGTAATGATCCCGATTGGAATAATGTTGAAAATTTAAAGGTAGGCACCTATTGTCATTTATTAAAGTGAACTATTTTTCTATTGTATTTGCATAATTTGTTTTTCCCATATTTGGTGCTAATAATTGGATTTGATCAACCTTGTTATTTGGATTTTCTTTTGATTTGTGAATTGCTACATTTCAAGCCTGCATAATATGAATTTTTCTGAAGCAGATTTTGAATGTTAATCAATGAGACAATAAGAAGGAACTTTTTTCCTTAAAAACAGAATGATAAAGCCCAAGAGTTTGTGAGGTGTCCAATAAGTAGGCAAAAGGCAACTGACCACTCATATCTGTCAACTTTTACAAGAGAAGCAAATACACACAAAAGTTAATGAAGCATGTATAAAAGTGCAGGAGCCTATGTCCTTTCATTAAAGTCCTTTAGAGTCCTAGTTTTGAGTGCACTAACAGGTAAATGCAATTTATGGCCACTAACCCAGTTGATTGTTATGGTTGCTTTGAGCCTTGGTGATCAATGAAGGTTTCTTGTGATTAAAGTAGACAAATTTTGTCTAAAATTGATATTTTTAGGAATGTATGTGTTTTTATCTTTGATTTGTTGTATTTATGTTCTCCAAGTTTATTATTATTGTGGCCCTTATAAAAGCTAATGCTTGGCAAAATGGCATTCACTTAATCCTCTTGTAGCTTTGTTTCTCGTAATCTGTTATTCTCATCTAAGCAAGGAAAGAGGCAAGCTAGATAGCAAAACTATTAGAGAAGGATGGCAAAAATAAGGTGTATTTTTGGAATAACCTACCTCATTCTTTTCCATGGATTCAATGTTTTAATGCTTGGTTGAACCAAAACAGGTTTGATTTTGGGTCTGACTGAATTAGATTCCCTAGAATAATCCTAATTGAGCTACTTTGAAGTTAATTGAAGTAAATTTCATCTAGTTTAGTTGGATTGGTAATTAGACTGCAATAAGTTCCAAATAAACTAAGTCGATTAAAATAGGGTTGCACATTTATCACATTTATCCTAATTAAGTTTGAGTTAGTCCAAATTTGGCCTTTGTTTGTAGTACAGTTGTTGGCATAAGGAGAAGAGGCAGCTTGATGGTGGTAAAAAATGGACTGTGTTATGTTAATTTATACAATGAATAAGTGAAATCATGGTTGAAAGAGGAGAAATGCACCATGCAGCCTTCCTCTGGGGATCATGTGCCTTCATTAGCTTACTAGGGACATGATACTTTGGTTTAGTTATAGATTTCCTCATCTCTCTGTGAGTGTGTGTGTGTTTCTAGACATTGATGGTATCTTATTTTGTAGTTTTATATCCTTCTTGTTTGCAATTTCTCTGAACCAAAGAATCGGTATTCTACAAATGCTTTTTGCCTTTTGTTTCTATGAGCTTTCTACTGGTGCTACTATGCTATTTATCCGGTGGTATTTATTGTTGCATGAGTGATCCCAACCATCTTCTGCAGATATATGTTCCTACAAATCCTCGAGGTGCGGAAAGATTGCCACCAAATATAATTGTCACAGAATCGGATTTGTACCCCCGTAGATTATGGGGTATCCCAAGCGAGGTACTCTTCAGCTGCTGTATTTTGAATGACAGTTTTATATTGCGATTTTGTTTATTTTGTTACGAGAAGATCATTTTCCAAAATTTTTTTATGGATGGCATTTGTCATTAGGTTGACCTGAAAATAATTTTGATAATTGATTTTTAGTGAAAATATTTGCATACCAGCTACATCCGGCTGTTTTTCAATCTGTGACTTAGCCAAATTCCTATCTTTGGCAATAGCTGCCCGTGCAAACTTTTACATCCCATAGTTCATAATCGTGAAGCCTTAGTCCAACAGTTATTCAATATTTATTTCTGTGCTTGGCCTGATCATGCTCGCTGCTTATGTTATTTGCTTGAATGATTTGCAGGACTTGCCCATGAAACAGAAATATCTCGTGACATTCACGGTTGGATACGACCAGAAAAATAATATTGATGCTGCTGTGAAAAAGGTTGGTAAATTTTCATCCAGATTCTTGGTATTGGCAAGAAGACTAGGCAATCAACTAATCTAGAAGCATGATCAAAGCAGTGGTTGTTTATAAGCTTTGTTCATTTGGGCAAAACAACATACATAATGTTGGAAGTTAGATGCTGGTGATCACTTAATTTTTTCTTTTGATGATTTATGAAAAACTTGATGCTGTAGATGTTCCTTTCGTTTCCATGTAACGTTTCCTCCTTGCATGCATAATTTATGGAGCAAATTCAGCGAATCAGCTATATTAGCTACCTCATCCCTATTTGGAATTTTTAGTTTGTATTAGAATTTAGATTTTAGATTGTTAGGTTACTGAAAATTAAAAAAAAAAACCCCCCTGAAGAAAATATACCTGTCCCAAAGGAGAATGGAAGCGCATGTATGAATAATGTGCTAAAGGTATTAACCAAATTACTCTAAGATTGCCATGAAAGAGCAAAGTGGAAGGGAATAATATGTATGCCGTGTTTGACTGAGTTCAAAACCTGAACTTTGGTTATTGTTCAAGAAATATGACCATTGGTTTTAGCGGCCAGCACTGACTGTTGACCTTTCAGGTTACTATATGTAAAAGATTTGAATAAATTAACTCAAAAAATAATTTATCTTTCTAAATAAAGAAGAAAAAGGAAAAACAAGGTTTAAATAATTCAGAATTATGATCTACTCGGTGTTCGCTGTTGTCTAAATTTTTAAGGACAATGCCTTTGCAGTTCTCTGGAAATTTTACAATTGTCCTATTTCATTATGATGGTCGGACTAGTGAATGGGATGAGTTTGAGTGGTCCAAAAGTGCGATTCATGTCAGTGCAAGGAAACAAACCAAATGGTGAGGTTTCATCATTATTTTTTCTTTGCTTTGTGCATCGTATTCTGGTGATTGCCATGTTAGATTGAGAACTGTTATTTAAACATATTTTTCTCCAAAGGTGGTATGCAAAACGATTTCTGCACCCTGACATTGTGGCTGAATATGACTACATATTTATCTGGGATGAAGACTTGGGAGTTGAACATTTTGATGCCGAGGAGTAAGCAAAAGCATTCTTCCTAAGCATATATGCTACCCCAAAGCCAATCATAAAGCAAATCCATCTATTACCTCCCCTTTTCAGGTATATTAAACTGGTGAGGAAGCATGGTTTGGAGATTTCACAGCCTGGTTTAGAACCGAACAAAGGCTTGACTTGGCAAATGACGAAAAGAAGAGGGGACCGTGAAGTCCATAAGTGAGCTTTGCTACGCTTTGTCGCAATCCTTTCTGATGGTTCTTACCATAGTTCATATTTTCTTGATCATTGATTTTATCGTGATACTAACGCTATCTTTTTTGACAGGGAAACAGAAGAGAAACCCGGCTGGTGTGCAGATCCTCATTTGCCGCCATGTGCTGCGTAAGAGACCTTCTTGGCCTTTTTTCCAAATTCTTACAGCTTATCTACACATCATGCCTTACAACCATAATCAATATTTAGGTTCGTTGAGATAATGGCACCTGTTTTTTCTCGAGATGCCTGGCGCTGTGTATGGCATATGATTCAGGTAGTACACAATTTACGCCGAATAATTCTGAAATCTCTGTACTCATGGAGGAGTATTTATACCACTGTATATTTTTCATTGCAGAATGACTTGGTTCATGGTTGGGGACTTGATTTTGCTGTAAGAAAATGCGTGGAGGTGATGTAGCATTCTATAACTATATTCCTTAACGGTTATCCATAACTTTGTACATTATCATAATTTCTTGCTAAAAAATTGCCCTTTTCTTTGATTACTTGGAAAAGCCGGCTCATGAGAAGATCGGCGTGGTAGATTCTCAGTGGATCGTTCATCAAGTGGTTCCATCACTCGGGAACCAGGTAAGAGAAGACAAACTGCTTAATCTTATGCATTGACACAATTCCCCGGCTCTCTGCTGCTCATCTTTTTCTTTGTCATTAAACAGGGACATGCAGAGAACGGCAAAGCTCCATGGGAAGGGGTATGTTAACAATATCAAGATCCAAGACTCATAATTCAGATTTTGGTGCTGATATTACTCTCATTTTGCCGTTTCAGGTGAGGGAACGATGCAGAAAAGAATGGGGAATCTTTCAAAACCGAATGGCCGAAGCAGAAAAAACCTACAGAGAAAAGGGTATTGGTTCATTGAATTCAACTTCTCTGTAGAATGCTGTATACTTGTATGGTGCAAATAACATGTGTAGATTTGACGGTGATACAATATATTTGTAGCTTTCGTTTAGGTTTTCTGTTTCCTCGTTAGGACCATTCCCATATGTTGTAATATTTGACACGACGCTAGGCATTAATAGTTGAGCTTCGATTTCGAAGTTCTCTGTAGAAATTTGGAACTGTTGGCAACTTGTTATATGTTCATGGTGTAACAAACACTGCCTTATTTTCTTAATGATTCATTCTGTTTAGGTATATGTTTTTTCAATGTGATTCAAGAGCAATTGTGTTTGTGTTTCTTAGTCAAATTCTTGTTTTTACTGTTTGTTATACATTTTGGTTCAGATGTTTCAGTAAAGCCAACTTTGCCAGGTTTATTACTTTATAATCTCTTCTATGTATGGTAATTTTTTTTATAAAAAAACCGGTGAAAATATTATTTGCAATCACCATTGTTTGAAATTTTTGAAGCAACCTCATAATTATTCTTTGATTTCTAATCATAATGTCTATTTTTAAAATTTGAAAAACAGATACTCATTGCTACGGCTACGACAACGTTTAAAACTTTAAATAGAAAATCATATCCACTCGATATAAAACCTCTCGGTAGAGTAAATGAAGATAAAACCCATGCACATGTGAGCACTGAAATCACCCCACACAATTATTACACACACTCCCAAAAATATACCCTCACCTGTAATTCGAACTCTCAGCACTCGATATGCTAAGTTTGACTTATATTTTGTTTTACTACTACTCAATTTTCATATACTGTGATTCTGTGATATTAACATTGAAAACAATCTTCATGAACAACTTTGTGCCGGAACTAAGCATGCATCAATTTGCTCACTTCACAAACATGTAGGGACATAAGATATGGTTTTTAGACTTCTAATATCAGTTGGAATGAAGCTGGTTCTATCATTTTGAACTAAAACCAAACCATTTTCCGATGGATAACTTGTTCTTCCTTCGTAGAGCTGGTTCAGGTGTTCCGGGAACCACCGATGGAGCTGGAACTGGTGTTAGAACTTGTGTCTGATTTTGTTTAACTGCAAGGCAAGCCCGAATATCAATTAAATTAGTCAAAACTTAATGAAGTTCATGAATTCGCTTATTTGTTGTGCTTTGTACAAGAGATATTAGTTACTACATCAACAATTACTGTGTATGTGTATGGTAGGATTTGTTTTGATTAATACAATAAGGTAATAAGTGGCTGATTCTGAATGTTCATAAATAGAGTGTTGACTAAATAATTTGATAAGAGAACGTAATTTGAACGCTTATTGTACAATCGCTTAAAATAAAGGGAGTTTCTAAGAACTATAATAAGATAAAAGTATGTTGTAGATGTAAATATAAATGTAGACACTTCACGTCGATGCTCAATGAAATAACCATCATTATACACAAGCTATTTCTAGTGGAAAATATCTTTGACATATCAACAGGAGCCTTTTGAGGGTGAAACCTAGCTCAAATCAGTCATGGCCTCAAGTCATACACCATTAAGGAAAAAAAAAATTTAACTGTCTTGGAGAACACATTCATTTGGCCTTGGAATGCCATGCATGAATAAATAAAATTTAATCTGATATATTAAATTACTGGAATAACCAATTGTAAAAGTCTATCAATGCCATCATCAGGAGTTTGGATCTATAAAACTGTAGAAATCTCACAATTATGTAGTCTTTACAGTGCTCATGGACACAGAAAACCGTAAAAACTAAAGATTAATTAGTACTTACAGCTAAATAAGCAAAATGTTAATTTTAGCAAGAATTATTCGTTTGGGTCAAACTATACTAGCAGGTAACTACTGTTTGAAAACAAACAGATCCTTAAACTACCTACATTAGGAATGGCATGTGCATAGACAAGATATTTTAGATGTACGAGTATCAATCTGGTCTTCTGTCTCTAATTTGCGACATTTGAAATGGGGTGAAGTTCATTGCTATGCAATATATGCTTAAATTTCTTTGTCCTCAATGCTGCAAAGAATTATTCCTTCAATTTAAGTCATCATAATCCTTGGAGCCTGCTTCAGCTTCTTGGTTATGATCACTGACTGGTTCATTGTTAGCATTAATAAATCAAATGGCAATCAGGTCAATTAGTTGCGTCTGAATAACACAGGTAAATTTATAGCCAAACCATTGATGCAAAGTAAAATTCAAAAATTAATTCGAAGTAAAAGCAGGCTACAGTTAATGAAGAGAATCATACTGAAATCTGGCAAGTTACCTTCTTGGAGAGAACCTGAAATCGACTTCCTTACTGGAATATTATGTTCCTTTGGTGCTCCATTTTCATCATTGTCTGAATCAATGTGAGTAATTTTAGCCATTAGAAATATTTGAGCATAGGGTTTAGGGACTTATGAATATAGGAAAGCAAAAAATTGCCCTTTGAAACTATATTTCATATGTAATGACAGTAAAACCAGCAAAAATGAATAACTTTAGTTCATGAAATAATGGCTTTTAGAAATACATAAAACCAACAAATATGTAAGCCCAAAAATGCATCTAGTAAAATAGCTTACACTCGGTAGAAGGATTCCCATAATTGCGCCGCAGAGATTCAAGAAACAATTTATCTCTGTCATCTTGCATTACTGTTATAGAGAAAAGTGATGCAAAGTCACAAACTAATCATACATGAAACGTTTTAGCACAATGAGACAATAACAGCCTGAGAGAAGAGGTATACAATGCTCAAAGAATTCATGTCTGAAACTGGGAGCAGAGCCAGCCACGAGCAACTGTACAGCCTCTGCATCTCTCTGTGTATGAAACTTCGAAAGTTTATCCAAATTATTTGTATCCAACAAAATTCCTGCAAGCTGTGAAAAGGTATACCATGAGAAAGCACATGAAAAACATATTAGTGATAAAACATGACGTTATTTATGAATGCACAAACAGAAATAAGAATTCAGGAAAAAAAAAGTATACCAATAGTTTTTTCAGGTTAGGAGTCTTAAGTAGGTCATATGCATCTTCACAGTAATGATCTGTGAGAACTGTACATAGTGAGCCCACCTACTTACAGAGAAAATGATGTATCTATAAGACTGATAACAAGCCCATGCTTGCAAAGCTTGAATAAACCAATTGGTGGAATATGGATAACCACAGACAGAATTACCTCACTATTTGTGCACAGAACATCCTTCCCAGTGACCAACACAGTGACTTGTCTTGCCTTTATTAGATTCTCCAATTCTATCTGATTTCAAACATAAAGAACACATGTTCAAACAACAAAATCATTCCTTTGAACAGATAAACATGTGATGCATTAAAAAGCAATGAAAACCCAACAGCATCCCTTTCAAATGATGCTTCAAAAAAGAGAGGATCAATGTTTAACAGACAACATGGGAATGCAGAATGCTGAAGGTCTAATTATCAAGTAATAATACTCACATCATCAGAGAAAAGCAATGCAGATCCATCAATTCCTAGATAATGAAAGAGCCAGGCAGCTTGTTTGTGCCTATGCATTCTCCCCCTCTTCATGTTCATCATGGGCACCACAACCTCTCCACTTCCCTCCCTCTTCTCCCTGTTCTCCATCAGCCAAGCATAGCAAATGGTGGCCACCATCGAGCTCGTCGTGCCTACAAGTGAAACCAAAGAGAAGAACATCAACATCAACATCAACATCAACAAAGGATTGAAATGAGCTCAGAATTAGGTATCAACTGGCTTCGGAGGAATCCGAGAGCACGATCTTGGCATTGGCAGTCAACCTCCGGTTAACAATCCTCGCAGCCAAAGACCTTTTCTTTCTAAGGAAAGAGTTAATCAGCATCACGTCCTCGTCCACGACCATATCGAGATTCCGGCCACCTCCAGGAACGGCATTGACGGAGACAGACCGCCGGCCTCTAGGCTTGGACGATTCAAGCTCCTTCTCATTCCCCGCCATGGAGAGCCTTTCAAGAGAGCACGTCGACGAGGAAATTGACCGCCGATGTGCAGTCTCCACCAAATTCCGAGGCGGCGACAACACGAGATCGTTCCGGGAGGCTGGCTCAGCGGCGGCGGCGCCGGGAGAGGAGCTTCGGAAGTTCCTCCGAGAAGGGATTGGCGGCTGAGAATCATCGTTGAAGCGGGACTTGCGGTGAGAGGGATGCCTCGGAGGGAGGGAAGAGGCGAGATAGTCATCGGGTTCAGGGGTGGGATCGCCGCACTGCCATCGGCGGTCATCGGATCCATCACCGGAGCCATCGCCGGAGCTTTCTCCGTCGGCGTTGTGCCTTGCCGACCTGAAGAGGATCTCGGCGCTGATGCTCGGTGATGATCGATGCCTGAGCAAGCATTCATTTTTTTTTTTAAATGTTATTTTTGCATTAATAACCCTGCAAACCTTCATAATTTCATATATATATATTTATATTCGAAATTCGAATTAACTACAAAGAAAGAATTGTAAATACAAAAAGCTTATATAACCTGCAAAACTAATTAAAAAATTAAAAATTTTATTTTCATTTTACACTAAAATAAAAATCTTAATAATTTTCATTTTTTACAAAAAAAAAGAGCAAGTTTTGACCATAGAAATATATATATATATATATATAAATATTATGCAGATATATAATCTCAAAAGGTTGTATATGCAAATTGCTCTTTAATATTTAAACTCAGAATAATTAATGAATGTTTTAGCTGGATAATTGACTAAAAACTCAAATTAAAGAAACTTAATAATCTAATGACAAATGTTAACAGTTCTAATCTATTTTTAGAAGGCTTGCCTCCATCTCTTTCTATCCAAAAAATAAAATGCCACTTTTATTGAAAGTGAAATCTATAATACATACATACATACATATATATATATATATAAATTTGGAATTCAAAATTTTCAGTATGATAAAAAAAAATTATGCATATGTTTTGTTGTTCTAAATATTATTCTAATTAGATGAGAAATTGGATAAAAGCTTTACATTACTACATTACTAGGAACATAAAAATGCATAATTTTTTAAAGCAAAAAAAAAAAAAAAAAAAAAAAAATAATAATAATAATTAGATTTTGTTGGGCTCTGCTTCTTCTCAATGAGCAAATGTAATCCTACATTGACATTGTAATCTCACACTATTAATTCCCACATAGAACAATATATTTAACATTATATTAAAACATGACTATATTAAAAATTTTAATGTATATATATATATATATATATAGTCTGAGTCTCTCATTCTATCAATTTAAGATGCACATACATGATATACCTTCTTGCAGACCGAGAGAAAGGATCACGACGATCATTCAAAGCCGAAGAATTGTCCTTAACAACGAACTTTGGCGAGGCCGAAACTAATTTAGGAGATGAACCAGTCCTGGCAGGTGAATTTTCGACCATTTTTCTAGCTTCAACAAGCCACTCATGTGTCTGACTACTTGTACTCATACTCGGTTTTCGAATGTGATCGTCGATCTTCTTCGCATTTTCACCCAAAAATTGCCCATTCATCAAATCACTAAGATTATGTAGATGCTCATTTTGTCTATCCTCTTCTTTCCATGGCTTCTCCTATACACAGAGAAAAAAAAAGTATCATGTCAATTAATGAATTAAATAAATATTTACAAAATTAAAAATATATATATATATATATAAGTTTAGTACTAGTGAGATCTCATGGCCATAATGAATGAATGAATGAATGAATGAATAAATGAATGGGTTGTTTGCAAAGAGAAGGGGAATAGAAGTATAAGTAGAAGTAGTAGTTGGAATGAAGAAAGTCAAAAGGCCGGCAAAATTTGGGAGTTATTTTGAGATGATTCAATGTATTTAAAATGAAGAAAAATTAAAAAAATTTAAGGAGTGCCGGCTTTGTTTTATATGGGGTAGAGTCAGAGAGGTGTAGTATTATTAACTTTATATATTATTTATTTATTTATTTATTTAAAGGTTTATAAAATAAAAAAAATGTGTAGAAAGTCATGGATGGTATTCAAAATTCTCTATTTTATTGTTTGTGATTTTCTTGGTCTCCTGAATGCGAACCTCTTGCTTTATATGGTCTTGGCTTTGTGGAGATCTCATTGATTAAAATCCAAGGTCTCTCTCTCTCTCTCACTCTCTAAATTTAATTATATGATTTTTAACATATTATTATGCATTGATATATATATATATATATTTGAAGTTTGCACAACAGAGAGCTAATATGCTCTATTTTCTTTATTTAAATATTTCAAAAGAAAATTTTTTCTATACTGATATAAATAAATATACTATAAATTTATTGCACTAAAAATATTTTAGTATCGTTTGGTAAAGTTATCATTAGGATGTTTGAATTTACTTTTAGAGTTAAAATGCATTACACAATGAGTCAAACAAATATCATGTGCTTTTAATGATGTACTATTATTAATTTCTTCACAAAATTCGAGTAGTTATATGAAAACCACATCTGGACTTGATCAATAATAATTAAAATAAAAAAAAATGTTAGATTTAATTTGTATACACAAATATTTATTATCTATACTAATAAAAATTACATCTTGTAAGTTAATTACATCTTGTAAAAAATTTCAGGATAAAAGATACTAACAAAAATCACCATCAATCACACACAAATTCAATTAACTAGTGAGGGAGGGATATTGATAATGCAGCAGTTCTATAAAAAAAAAAAACAAAAACAAAACAAATAAAAAATCAAACAAGAACATTTAAGTCTCTGAAAGTAAACATTAGATATCATACATGATCAAGTATTTTGGAACTAAAGAGAACATAGATATGACTCTTCATCGATCATTTTCGGCTCTTAGAAGAGCAATTGTAGGTCCGAGAGCAGAACCTCTCACTGCACGGTAAGACCAAGTACCGGTCGAGCAGTTCTTGGAACTACTCGAACAATCCGTCTTCAGAAGTTGCTCTTTCTTCTCGTCGAGGGCTTGCTTGATTTCTTTCCATTCATTATCCGGTGTCTTATCTACAAATTAAAGACCAATGCACGTTGATGTTAGGATTTCAAAGAATATATATACATCATGACAATATGTTCTTCAAATATTGTATGAGAATTTATAAGTTGCATAGTAGGCTTCATCTTATTGAATTAAATTGCAAATAAAGATTTGGTGAAATGAGAATTTCATTGGTGGTTCCGAAATCGTCTTTATGACTACAAAACTTGATGAGCAAAAATAAAGCAAACAGTTAAATCTTCAAAGAATCATCATGTGTTATGTAGTCCACAAATAGTTTTTGAGTCATAAAATATTATAAATTAGTTGAACCCAAAATATTGTAGTACATCTTGCCATGGTAAATATTAAAATACCTGCATTCCGGTTCATTGTCCCATTAATATTGTTAGTCAAGACGGGGTTCAAATCTCCGATCCGAGTTATTGTTTCCTTGGTCATGTTTCCATGCTTGCTATTTGAGAGCACCAGTTGCTTGTTCGGTCTGAAAACTCGGACGTCCATTAGTGATGCATAATCAATCTGTATGGCGATTTTTCCGATTAAATGTTAAACAGGTATTGAGATATCAAAACTTAAAAGGAACTAAATATGAGAATGTCAAACACCTCTAAAGAGCCATCCTCTTTATAAAGTGAGCCACTCGTTTGCCATAAAAATTCTTCTTCTTCTTCTTCTTTTTCCTTGTCAGGAAAAACTGGGAAATTTGGTACAGGTAGCAAGATTACATTCTTCGATATGGGGTCATATGACGATACTTTCCCAACCTATAACATTTTAAAAGATCAAGAAAGTATGAGTACTATTTGGTCAAGCATATCAAGACATTCTGCTGAGTTGATCATCAACTTTCAAATAAAAGGTAAAAAATTTATCATCAGTTGAAATAAAATTCGTAAGCGGAGCTACAAACCCGAAATGAAGAAAGTTCAGGAGTCCATGATGATGATAACTCAACCAAACGATAAGCAAGGACATCACCTTCCTGTAAATACATAAAATAGTATAACTAGCTTGTATCTGATAATCAATAAAGTTAATTAAGATAAAGAGAATGATAGTGAATTTGATCATGATTATTATCTCATGCAATGAGCATGTATGGAAAGCAACCTTAGGTTGGGAAGTTAATGGCTTTAGCTTCTCAAAGTCTATCTGATCATTCACCAATGATACTTCATCATTTATCTCATTAGCCTCTGCGGTGCAGACATTATCATCATTGCCATTTCTCCATGAACCCTTCTCTCTGCCCCACTTCTGGCCTTTTTTCTTGTTGGTGATTCCATTCCAATGAAAGGTCTCCTGAACAAGAGAAACAATAATCAACAGTCGGAAATTAGTTGTGATGTCCCAGAATAAACTATTGAACTAGGTTGTTCAGCCAACCTCATAAGACCAATAAATCGGGCCACACGGGTAAAATCAATTCAGTTTGGTTATTTGGTTTCTTTCAGGTTCAATTTCTCGTAAACCGCTAGAGTTTTCGTTCAGTTTGATTTGAGAAGAGATTTAAATTTTTTTTTTAAAATACTATTAATAAATAAAAAAAAATTTAGTTGTCTAACTCTTGTTAGGACTCATTCACATCTTCATTATTAATTAAAAAAAATAAAAATAAAAATAAAAATAATTTTATATTAATGTTTAACAAGATTTTCAAACTCAACAATCTTAAACAGAAAAACACAACTACCGCCTCCTTTATCTTCTGCTTTTTGAAATATGGTATGCTTTTTTTTTGGTTCAAACTATTATACCTCAACTGCTTAAAAACTAAACTGAACCAATCATTTCTGGTGCATTATAGTTTAGTTTCCTAAATAGCAAGATGCAATAATTTTATAAAAAACTGAAGAGCATAGACATGAGTTTTCCAAAATCAGACATATGGCAAGTCTACTTCAGCAGAACAACCAACTTAAAGTCAACTAATGCTTACTGAGTGAAGAGAACTTGTCTTAATGTAAATAAACAATTTATTTAATAAAAAAAAAGAAGGGAAGAGAAAGAGCGAGAAAGACATTTTAGATTTGTTTACAGCCTACCTATGGTTAGTATTTTATCCTTGGTTAAAATTCTAAACCCATATTTGCAGAGGTACATCAGCAACTACCACTTTTGCAGGGGTATGTATGCAATTAAAAAAAAAATGAATTAACTTCCTAATACAGGAGCAATATGTCACAGATAAAATTGGGTATATTTGTGTTCTTTTACCCCTTTTTTTTATACTTAAATCACAGAGTCAAACAAGCACCTTCAAAAATCATGACATAATTTACAAATCAGCAAGTCATGCAAGGGAAATTTAGATGAAATCATCCAACTTTACATACATAATGTGGACCAGATCTATATGTGCCAAATGGTCACAACTTAACTAATAATTGACTAACCAACTGAAATGTCAATTTAAATGCTTCTACATCCGTTAGAATCCATAAATTAGAAGCTGATTGTATTTATAAGTCATGGCTCAAGAATAAATCAATATTCCAAGCTAGGTTCACTAGACCATAAATAAAATTAGAATTTAAAAAAAAAAACGAAAGATATTCCAGCCGCTGAAACAACAAAAAACTACCCAATTTTATAAATACCGAGAAAGGTAAGATTAAACAAAGATCATAAATTATATAGTTGGTACTAGAACGGGTACATACCATTTTTCCATTGGTTTGTTGTGTACTATGTTCTGCATCTGTAAGAAAGAGAAATATTCATCAATAGGTAGAATGTGAATTTTATATATAATAAAGTAAGGTTCACAAAAATGTTCAGTCTGCAATAAAGACTCAGCTGCTCAGCATATGCACCGGTAAAACTAAAAGCAAACAATTCAACAGCACTAATGATTAAATAAGTTAGTCAAACCTTTGAGTTCAGTTGAAGAATGCAGACATGGCACAGAAACCAAAAGCTATCAACTTAATCATGTTCATATACCAACAGAAATAAAGTATGATGTTTGTCACAGGAAATATTTTAACAAAACAATAACATAAATGGACAATAGAGTGGTGAAACAATGTGGGTTCACTCAAATGAGAAATCACTAATAGCATTTTCACAAACAATCTATTTTAATTGGGTCAAAGGGCAAACATATCAACAGTGCACATACACCTTGATATAATGCAGTTTTTATTTCCCATATATCACACAACTTAGATATCCTGACATAATAAATGCTTTAAGGTACAGGTATATCAAGGTGTTTCAACAATTCTGAGCTAACATAAAGCTTCAGGCATAGATTGTACTTTGAGTAAATTGATCTACTTCCTTTACCATTCTCATGTTTGACACATTCAAACAAAATAAGAGTAGCAAGTATTGACCATCAGGAAAGAGACAAAGGAAATCAAACAGTCAGTGACAAAGAAAAGACTTGCTCTCAATAAGGTTAACAGTTTTGCTGGTCACAAGTTTGGAAGTCAAGTAGAATGCAAGGGATTCTTTTATGAATAAATTAACAAACAATAAAAATAAGAAAAAAGTTAAATGTATAGCTTTGATAAAATGGTTCGAACAAAATAAAAGGGATGCTGAAATGAGACATTACCTACTGGCTCAAAACGAATATGCCCAGGACGGACTACAATGGGAATTACTTCTTCAACCATATCAGTAGTCTGTTCCACATTTTGAGGTTCTGTAATCTGATGCATCAAATTTTCCTCCATTTGATCCCTTCCTTGAGTTTCTGAGGATTGATTTTTTGAAGATGTAATCTGAACATCATTTCCAGGGTCCTGGCTCCAAAAAGGAAGTAAATTCCACATCAGTGAAGAAGATACAAATTTTGAATGCCCAGATGTTACACCCAGCAGATACAAAAAAATGTATCCATTCCATATTTGTCAAATATAAAAAAACTGTTAATTACACACAATACCTCTTGCTTCTTAGAATTAGACAATAACTGTTTCCATTTTCTCCTTGCCTTCTTACGACGTGCACTCCGACTTGGAGACTGTTAAACATATGTTATTGTGACAGGAATTTCATCATATAATTGTAAATTGAGTGAAAGTAACTGTTGTCTAAAATCAAAGCATAAAAAAAGCCACTAATCGATACCCTGAATCAATAAAAGGGTAACAACTAAGAAAGGTTAAGAGACAGATTTATATGATTCCAACTGAATGCATCTATACATGTTAATTCAGGTTACCACAAATATTTCACATCAAAAAGTTTATAAGACTTTTTATTTCTTCAAAATCACTCTTTCAGGAAAAGCTTGATATACCATAAAATTTAAGAAATCTGAGATCCAGTCCCTACTTCACACATGTGCATATCCCAAAGTAAAGGAATCTTATCACCTAGAACGATGACGGAAATTTGTGTGATAACTTTTAAAAGAAATTATGTAGAGAGGTTCTCATGGGAATGTGGCATACCAATTCAGTATTGTTCTCAATTTAAAAAAGACTTATTCTAATATTTACTAAATTATCACATACAATGAAAAGGCGCTCCTATTTAGTAAGATTTACCATCAGCATCATTAATGCAATGTATGCTAGATATTTTTTATAACATTATTAGTAGTGCTATGAAATTAGTTCGCAATATAATAACTAAGAAAGTAAAGCCAAAATTTACTTAAGAATATGCTTGGCACTAACTAACAAATTGAAATATTGCTTCACATGAAATTAATTTATCGGCTTATTCAATTTTAATATCAATTTATAGCATAAAAGTAATAATGTGTAATTACTAGGTCATGCCAACAATGTTGATTACTCATTGCAACTCAATTTATAGTCATCTTTTGTATTCGAGTGGCAACAACAGTGATGCATTGTGTTACATGAATTCACCAAACTATTGAAGCCAAATAGCCATAAAAAGTTCCAGTAGCCTAAGCTAATTGCTTTATCCGCATAAAGAAGACACCTATGCTTAGTATCAATATTTGAGTGAGGTCACGAGGTTTTTGCCCTGCGGATGGCATTAAACTAAGCAAGTACAGTCAAGTAAAATGACAAATAAATAGTTAAGGATATCAAGAAAAATTACCAAAAGAAAAACAAGTATGAAACTAGTAGGTTCCAGTCAAATAATTAAAACAGAAAATAGCAGCTAATAACTAACCTTCCTGACACCTTCACTGAGTGCTTCACATCCATTTATTTCAATTTCTCCTTCAACTTGGTTGTGCCTACAGAGCATGGAATAAGTAAATGCGAAACCTAAGGCAAAATCAAGTAAATTTAAAAAATAAAGGAAAATATATTGAAGGTTCATCATTTGAAAACTAGTTCTAATTTTCTAATTACTTGTTAAACAAAATTATAGATGGCATTCAGATGAAGAAACACATCATATTATGAGAGCAAGGGCATTGTGTCAGATGAAAAGAATAAAGGTATTTCATCATAAACATTTCGAAATGTATTCAACTTATAACCTAAAAATTTATAGGAAATAGTTCGTAAACTACTAAAAATTGGGGAGCCTTTACAGGAAAGACATATTATAGACAGTTAATAAGAGAGATGTTCAAGGCCAAAGTGATAAGTCTTCCTCATTTGCATGTATACTAACAGATTGCTATGTCCTCACAAAGGCTCTTCCAGGCTATCCAATCAGGAGTTGCATTCCAAATAATCTAGGCTGTGTTTGATCTCCATGTGCGGCTTGTGTGGGAGGGTTAGCATACTTTATTCTATCAAGGGTTGTGTTCCATTATGAAGCAATCCTCATCTTAGTGATATATCATGTAAAGCAAGATTAATTGATAAGAAATCAGTTGTCTACATATATAAGTGTATATCAGCATAACACATGCCAAATCTTACAGGATATGAGCACTAGAAGTAAAACCATCACCCTAAAGCAATATCATAGGACGAAAGATGACAGGACACTTTATTTAGACAGCATGAATTATGAACTAATTCAGACATAGATAGTGCATCAACCAAACTCAGAGAAAACTAGCCCTTTGCAATCTGAATCATGGCCTAGTTAAAGGCCATATCTAATCCTGTAGACTCCTGAAAGTAATAGGAACACTATGAATTTGAGACATTCCACTTTCCTCTTCAAGAGGGCAAATAAATGTCAGAATTCATTGTTTTCTCATTGTTATCCTATTTCCCAAAAAATGTTAGCAGAGGGCAACTCAGCCATGCTTGTGAGTGTCGCCTCTACGGCTTAAATCAAGCCAGTCAAATCTTGCAGTTGATTAGACCTTCCTATCATTCAAATGATTTGGCTTCACAGTGAGAACTTATGACAAACACAGCCTTTGAAAATCTCATGAAGCCACTTCAAGCTTCTTGGCAATCAAGTCACCTACTTTCATACTCGAGCTCAAACAACCATTGGGACCAGTTGCTCTGTTGTTGGTCTTGTTATGATCCAAAGTAGGTCAAAACTAACTCAATATTTCACAGAAATTATCATAATATAGTTGCTATCAGGCCAGATTAGATTAACATATAATGGCCATAACATACTGAAGCTATGAATATGAAGGTAGTAGAAGGCCACAAAATCCATGGATCAATGGATCAATATTATGTTTTCTTGAAGATACCAAGACAGAAAAATATACCATTACTATGTCATTATTTGCAATCAAATAATAAATATATACTTAAAAATTCAACTAACCAAAAATTTTAAATGTAGTAACACTAATAGGTTTAGTTCTAAATATGAAAACATTAATTTCTATTGAATTCAAGCGTAAGCATCAAACATTGTCAACCGAGAAGTGATACTTTGAAAGAACATAGAATCATAACATTCCTTCTTCACTTGATCTATCCTTCCATAAATGGAAGAAGTCACATCCAGTAGGAAAATTGCATAAGTCCTTAGGCCCCTTCTCACACAAAAAATGGCGAATTAAATAAACCTGACAGTCTAAGAGCACAGAGATAATATAGCACATGTGCAACTGCACCACACCTGATCATCCTCCAAGGCAGCCATAAGAGAGTTTCTTGGTTGATTTTAAACAGAAAACATGTTGGGCGTGCATTTCTACTATCATGTTTATTTCATTTTGTGTTGAGCTAAAAAGCATAAAACAACCAACTCAATTGCACTCAAATTATAAATCATAGTTTAAGAAATTACTGTTGTATGGCATGATGACCTGGCAATTGCATTATTTTTTATTTCTTGAGCATCAAATGATTTATTCTTCAAGAATAAGTAGACAAAGCATACTATTTCAATCATAATGTCATTTGATACTTGAGATTTATGTAGACAGGTAATATAATAGAACAATGAAAATAGCCATAACAAGTCCAACTCACATTAAGTAAATTGTTTTCAAGTGGAATATAAAAGAACTTTAAGTTTACCTCTCTTCTGAAGTGACAGAACCAGCTTTATTCTTATCACTAGTTCCAACTTCAGGGGTAAACATGCCATCAGATACAGTATCACCAAGAGGTACCTTGCACTTCTTGTCATTCTTCCTGGAACCGCCTCTCTTTTTAGAAAAATCTTCATCCTTCTCTGAGTGAATTTCATCATCTCTTTCACTGGCACCAATTAATTCCTTAAGCCTAATTGATTTCAATTTCTTTCCCCTGCAATAATTTGAAAATTATGCTATTAAAATCCTAAATCATTTAATACTAAAGAATGTACACAAACAGGCCAAAAAATAGAGCAATGAAAATGGCTACTGGCTATGACAAGGATAATTTTAATATCACTAAATATTTTTCAAGGAGTATATAAGACAAATGAGTCTACCTCCCTTCTGAAGTGACAGAACCACCCATATTCTTATCATTAACTCCAACTTTAGGGGTAGTCATTCCATCAGATGAAAAATCACTGGAAGGTACCTTCCCCTTCTTGTGACCATTCTTGCTGGATCTGGCTTTCTTTTTCAAAGAAACTTCCTCATGCTCTATGTGAATTTCATCAACTCTCGCACTAACCTCAATCATTTCCTCGAAGCTGGTTTGTTTCAATTTCTTTCTCCTATGATAAGTTACAGAAAATGATGGATTCAATAGTAAGACGGTATGAAAAATTATATCATCCAACCAGGTAAACTGATGCCTCAAGAAGCAAAAATTTATAACAGATACTTAACAAATAGCTTGGTTTAATATGTGACTCACATCTGCAATAATCATATGAGCCCAAATAACGTACTAGGCAAAACTAAATGATGCACATATAATACAGAAATTCCTTTGGATGCGCTTTATTGGCAAAATAATTGCAAATAATCAGCTCAATTTGCTAGGAATTGGAGTTGAGATCAAGTAAGCAAAAACCTGTTTGGACAACGCAAAGGAATTATAACACTGCAACAAATCCATATGCAACCATGGATACAAGCTATATACATATATCAAATGACAAATGCACAGAATAAATATTATAATCTGATAAACCTTTAATAGCCTGGATGCACTACCCATGCCTCTGATCATGAAGTACACACCCAGGCTGTCTCAAAGCTTGCTGAAAACCAGTTCAGATATGATTCTAATATGAAACTGAAATACAGTAAATACTATAAATGTGCTATTTCCAAAATTAGTTACCCGTTGTAAGGCAGAAAATTGATGTGAAATATAATAGAGATGAAACAAGGAAAACACACACACACACACACACTCACAAACTGAAGAAAAAAAAATTGCAGCTAATTGTTTTGGATGTATTCAATTATCAAGATGAAAAGTCATAACTTTTATTGGAAAAGCTACAAAAGGCATTGTTTAAAGCAGTACAAATTGGTTAGTTATGAGCTTACATTTCTATGCTTGATTAGAACAAAGAATAAATTAATTTCACAGAAAGAAAGGTCTTCAAATACTACTAAAGAACCAAGTTCAGAAATATATATATATATATCCATTTAAATTCTTTTAAATTAATATTCTTTAATATCCAGAATAATAGCTTTCTAAAAACAATATGTAACATCTAATTAAAGTTCTAAAGAATACATATACACACACAGCACGTGCGTGCGTGTGCGCGTGCTCACGCACATTAGCATTTAGGAAAATTTCATAATAAAAGATCGAGTCACTTGGCCACTAAGATCCAATGGTATTTAAGTTGATTTTAGGAATTGTTATCTTTACACAGATCAGCATTACCAACAAGCAGAATGTCTAAGATTTTTACGCAAACCAACACATAGAATGCAAATCTTTATAACTCAAGGGAGACCAGTAACACTTGGTCACTTTTCAAAATGTAAGATCATATAAGCAAGGCTATTATCAATCACCAATGATGATCTCACAAAATAATACCAACTACTGATAGGTAAAACAAAAGAGTTATTCCGATTGTCTCTGCTCTGCATACACATGCAATCATGTCTACGTATGTAAGCATTTTAATATCACAATAAGACTATTGCCTTCTACTGTTAAATAATGCCATACTTAAGCTGCCAGATATATTATTTCCTTGCTAGCTTCATTTCAACATCCTATCACATCAACTTATAAGCAGTATTCACAAAACAGTGCTCCACATGCTTCATCCTTGGCCCTGCATCTTTGAGCAGTATAATCTTCGATTCATACTTTCACAACTTTGCACCTTTAAAAGGTTTCTTGTTCGATTTGTGTTGTGCAGCTTCCTATTGCATGATGCATGGTTCAGTTCATCTTTATGATAGGACCCTGTTGCTTATGACAACTTGAATTTGGAAAAGAACAAGCAGTAATACTAATATAATATCCTTAATTCCATATATAATCATATTCATGTCAGCGAATACTCTTTTCATCAATGTTTTTGTCATTAATAAGAGACAGAGTGATTTGTAAACATATAGTATATAAATGGAGTGTATATTTTTGAGCATTATGACAGACCATAGATTATATCAAGTTTTCACATTAGTTCCATCAAGTAAATAGCTTGCCTATGCTCCACAAAGGGATAGATGTAACAAAATCTCTTCAAATGAAGGATGAAATACCAAACAAATAATTATCGTTAACAACAAAACAAGTAACTCTTAGCACTCATCATTCAACAAGAAAAAGTCTATAAAAGATTCCTTAAATATGAATAATTTTGCTAGTCAGCAAAAAAATGGTATTTGAATCCATAAATGATAATATGACATGCTACAAGGCTTCAACAAGGGATACTGCTTTTGCCAACAAGACGACTGCTGACAAATGAATCTAAATTTGTATAACACATATGAATCACCATCATCAGTGAGAAAGAGAGAGAAAAAGAAATAAAAACATATTTTTAACAATGAGCACTCACAAAATATGCCAAGTATTAAACTTTGAAATGCTTGAAATACATTAATGCAAATTTAAGGAAGGTATAAGTGATTCTATTGGAAAGGTATTGTAGTCTCAAACACAAACAAAAGAATAATATCAGATGTTATACCAAAATTGTTAGAGAGGCATAACTTGAAATAAATTATCTTTCCCACAGTCAGAAGGTCATCATGTTATTGACAAAAGCTAACCAACTGAGCATTTAAAAGGAATGATTTAAGAATAATAATAGGCTCAGTCTTGATAATATCAGAATAGAAAAGTAATAGATGATATTTTCACCTTGGTACCAAATCCTCACTTGAACGCTTTTTTCTCTTTGAGTTTATCTGTACACCAACAGGGGTTTCCTCGGATATTGCTTTCTCAGGATGATCATCTGCATTCTCTTCATTTTCACTCTCATGTCCCTCCAACTCTTCTTCGAGCTCCTTGATGGCCAAACGCTGGTCACCACAAGCAATAGTTTGTTTCTCCACTATCTCACAATCTTGAATTTGAAGTGCATCATGATCTTCTATGTTAACAACCTTCCTCGACTGAACAGTCTTTTTCCTCACACTGAAACAGAGACAGATAGGCCTTCCATAATAATCACTTCTAATGAGGATTTTGCAAACATCATTTTAAACCAAGCAGCCTTAATTAATGCAAGTGTGGAAATCTCTGTGCAGGTCATGTTGGCAAAAATTTTAAAGATTAAGTATGATAATAAGAAAAATAGATATAATATTAGGTTTTCAAAAACAAGGCATAACCAAAAACAGTGTTGAACTTCATCATATGCACTTAAATGTATAACCTGCTAAAGAATAGAAACATAATATTACAACATGATGAAGGTACTATGGGTTCACAATTTGTATAAGATAACAAAATGCAGGATGGGCAACAAAATGTTCTTTAGTTTAGGTAGAGGGCAAGGATACATAACTCATTTAATATTACTGTGATTTATTTTCTTAAAAAGATGGTAAGCAATGTTAATATTACAAAATTTCCAGAGTCTATCTGCAAGCGCATAAAGCATGAGTAGAATATATGACCAGCTCAGCTTGAACAAGCTTTTAAAAAATTTATCATTTAGATGTTGTATTCTTAAAAGGTACTTAGATAATTACCTTGTCTCTTAATCAAACCGAAAAGTATCTCAAATCAGGTTAATGGATAAGTGCATCAGTATTTTGTGGATTTGATAAGAGTTAGAGACCAACATGCTTTTCACTTCACTAAAAGATAAAAACTGGTGAATCTAGAAGAGAGGATACTGTAACAGTATTAGCACTCAGCAAATTTGGTAAGAAATGAAGACCAATCTGCTTGTTAGTGCACAATAAGAGTGTCTGACATAGAAGAATAGCCATGAACAACCACTAAACTACTACTGCTAAGACTTTTAATAACTCATGAAAGACCTGGTATCTCATGAAAGACCTGGTAAAAATTGTCTATCGATACAAAAGCTTAAATGAACTTGATAAACTTAGAGAAGAGAAGAAGCATGCAGTAAGATCTAAAATCTGAAGTGACCAACTCAGGCAATCTGGCTATCCCATTTCTCAAGAATGGAAATTTGAAACTCCGAAAAACGATGACTGATTGAAATTTGAATAGAAGCTATCGCTTGTCAAATATTGAGATTCAGTGAATAGTTGTTGAGAGGAAGCAATTAAAAGTGATAGTTAACTTGGATATTTGACGCTTAATGTAATAGCTAGAAGCACATGCCATGCAAATCAACAACTTCTTTTGTGCTTCACATGTACAAAAGACCAAGGTTTTTATATAACCATGCCAGAGAGGTTAAAAAATTTCTACTTCTCCTCATTTGTTTGTGAACCAGAGAGAAGGGAGAAAAAACCCAAAATGCTATGTGTATTAAAATAATAATAATAAAGCGCAACATGTTAACAGCGCTGATATCACTACCCTCTCTCCCCTCTGTGTTAATCTGATTTTTCTGGTTTTTTATAGCAACACATAAGATGCCGGCTCATTTCAGGATTCATTAACATTGAGTACAACAATATTGTTTATAGACGCAAGTTGGCATATCTTCATCAAGTTGAGTGATAGAATTTCTATAATTATTTGTTCACTGTACGGGAACATTACTTCAAACTTCAAAGATCTTAAATATCTTGTAATATATGTTGTCATTTATATTCCATCTCATTCTACTCTTAAAAGATATTATTTGCAAGAGGAAGGCCTGTTATTTCTGAGGAACGTGCCCTGAACGAAGATGATAACCTAAAGCAGGAATCAAGAAATGAGATCAAGTAAAAGAATGCAAAGTAAAATGTGTTCATTTATAACTAAAAACTAGCATGCAACAGCTAATCCATACAGGTGCTCCTAACAATTACTAAATGTAATTGAGACCAACAATGAGCAAAGCCAGTGATTAAAAGAGCTTGAACCCTTGGAAAGTCCTCCTCTAACAAAGTATAGATGCATAACTGTAAAGTATCACTTGAACTATATTCCATTGCGGTTATGCTCCGTATAACACAGGTGTAGAAATGTGGTCCAAATGGCATGTCCTAGAAGTTCATTTCAGCTCATTTCATAGTCATGCGTTTAAAGAGGATGTCAATGCAAACAAAACTTTGTATTGCAGATAGTAGAAATAGAGAAGTACTCAGTTAGGGTTAACCTGATGATATCTTTATCTCTAATAATGGAACTTGATTCAAATGAAGGCAAGACAAAGCCATCCATCTGTAACCAACAATAGACACAAGTAAAACTAGCTTCCAAATACAAACATGCTAGATAAATAACATAAGTAATAAAAAAAAATACAGCCAGTTTAAACTTCAGAAGCTCATATGATAAAAGAAACTTTATTACACTGCTCATAAATTTCAGACATATATATTCAATAATAACTCTAGATGATGATAGAATTTTCTTTTTCTTAGCAATTTAGAAAAATTTCTAAATAGTAGTAGAACTCATCATTAAACAAAGACTAGGGGAAACAGTTCAGAATGTGCATGTGTGTAATGCATACAGAATGACCAGAAAAAAGTGTGGTAGAGTTCTATGAGGACACTAGTGCATCCAACCAAACTACCTCTTCCCTGAGTTAATTCAATTCAAAATCACAATTCAGGTTTCATTCTCAATTTGCATCTTATATTTCAATTGATCATTTAGAAGTGGTTAAGTTCCACTCTATACTACACCAGACATTATACTCAACTTTCTTTTCTATTTTTTTATGTATTTTTAATGCGAATTATTATTTTGAGGAGGACCAAAACGGACACTTCCTCATCCTCATGAATTTGAACAAAGAATCCAAAGATTCACACAACTACAAATAACCTGGTACTCTAAGGCAACACAAAAACTACTAACAACCTAAAACATTGGCATCTCTTTCAAGCATCTCAAAGCACCAACATCATCAAAAACGCCAAAAATGCTTCCTTTCAAAACATATGCAGTAAAAATAAAGCCCTAAAAACCAGAAACAAAACAAAGAACAGTAACGGAGACATACGACGAGCAGTACACCATCAGGGCAGGAGCGATGGAGGTCAAACAAGCGAGAGATGTGAGAAGCGAGGTCAATGATGGTGGTGATGTCCGGAGTGAGAAGGCACCAACACCGCCTCAACGACTCCGAGCGCTGGCCCTTTGTGAGGAGATGGCGATCATCGAAAACCAGGCGGATCCTCAGCGGATCCCTCATTGCCAAGCACCGCCCTTGAATGCCCCGTTCGAAGGAAAGACAGAACAAAGGGAGAGGGTTTAAGCTTCTCTAATAAAAAGAAGGGTTTTTTTTTTTTGCATATTTCCCCTTGTAAAATAGTGTAATTGTTAATAAATAGATGAAGATATTATTAATTTAATATTTATTTTTATATAAATTATCATTTAAATCAACTGCAATTGCAAAGTAAATTATAATAATAATAATAATAATAATAATAATGAAATTAATACAACCTCTATCACGAATATTAATTACTTAATTAATAATTTGAGCTGTTTATAAATAAATAAATATATATATATATACATAAAAATTTAATTTTTATTTTTCCAGAAGGGCCTCTTCTCCCCTGCTTATCCCCTTCTTCTCTTCTTCTCTTCTTCCTCTCTCTCTCTCAGTCTCTCTCTCTCGCTCTCTGGCTGTGCCATCTCTCCGGCGACCATGGCCTTGTCCTCAGCTCTCAAGCTCACATCGATGGTGGATGGCTGCCTCAGCTCCCTTCCCACCATTTCTTTCACTTCCAACACGTCCTGTTTTCCCTTACTCTTACTTCCATCCAAACGGCCCGGATTCCATCCTCTCTCCTGCTCTTCACGACGGAGCCTTCCATTCGTATCTCTCGTTGCCCAGACCTCCAGCTGGGCTCAACCAAAGGAGGAGGAGGAGAAGGAGGAGGGGGCTTTGTCCGGGTTGTCTGATTGGGAAGGAGAGGATGTAGGTGGACTCTTCGCAGAAGGAGAGCCTGAAGGGGATGATGGGTATATGGGGGAGGAACATGAGGTTGAGGGTGAAGATGAGGGTGAGGATGAGGAGCAGTCTTATCCGCCCCCGCCGGCGGATGCCAAGCTGTTTGTCGGAAACCTCCCTTATGATGTTGAAAGCGAGCAGCTTGCCCAGCTTTTTGAACAGGCTGGAGTTGTTGAGGTCTCTGAGGTATGTGTTTTTTTTTTCTTCTTGTTTTTTAATTGAATTTGGTTCTTATTTGGGTTGGAAATAGTTTGTGGTGTTGTGTTCTTGAAAGCTGGAAGCTTGGGAGATGTGTTGGATTTTCAGATTGAGTTTCTTCAGAAAGAATGATAATTAGTGACAATTCTTTTACTATTGAATGAATTTTGTTGATGAATTGAATTCTTGGAGTTAAATCATAAGAAACATTTTGGAGTTGTTCATGTTGTATTGAGTGTTGCTGAGGAATCATTTTCTGTTTTCATGATTAATGACTGAATTGAATGTGGTGTGATTTTGTTCTGCTTTTTGGGTTGGAAATTCTATGTAGTTCTATATTGAATTTGTTTGGATGAAAGACAGAGATTTGGAATTTGTGTTGTTGCATCGTCTGAAAGTTTGTTTACATGGTACTTGGATTTTCTAGATTCGATTATTTTTTATTGTTTTAATGGATTTTCCTTTCATCTCTTTAGGTTATTTTCAATAGGAAAACAGATCAAAGCCTTGGCTTTGGGTTTGTCACAATGAGCACTGTTCACGAAGCTAAGAGAGCAGTGGAGATGTTCCACCGCTATGTAAGTTTTTCTATCCTTGAATTTTACATGAAATAGCTCCAGTGTTGCTTATAAATTCTTGATTTCTAATTCAATGGATTAATTTCTGTTGAAAATGCACGGAGAAGGTGCATCTGCTCTTTTGCCTTTTTGTTGACAATTGGATATCTGCTGTGCTTTGGGTCAGCCATTGAGTAAGGTTTAGGCATATGGTATGATAAACACCAAATCACAAGGAGTACATCCATCTAAAACAAAATAGCCGAGTTATTAATGGAGTGGCTTCTCAGCCATGCAGTTGCAGTATTTGCAGAATAAGACAAAACTTAATTGTGTGGAGATGGTTCACTGAGTCATGATCAATTTAATGGAGGTTTTAAGTGTGTATTGGCCTTGTATTTTGAGTGGCTCCATCTAATGAGAATCAAAGTGTTCAAATGGGTCATGCTTCATGATAAAATACAATTGACCATCTATGAGAAAAGACAATACCAAGACAGGGAACTTGGTATCTTTATTCAAGAGTAATGATGAGAATTGTCAAATTCTATCAATTACTTATGAATTGCTTTAATATGTGTTCTATTTAAAACTGTTTTTGACACATTCTAGGCGCCGATGATTTCCCTGAAAGCACCAGCCAAATGTCACTTGTGGGAAAAGGAAAATTTAAGCAAGCAATTGGTTGCAAGTTGGTACCTGCTTGTGTTGCTTAGAGATCTACTGGAACTAAAGAAAGTAGGGTGTTCAAAGCATTAAAAGGGGTATTTGGTTGGAAGTTTTTAGAAATCCAAATACCTTGATTTGGGTTGTTCCGGATCTGGAAATCCGTGAGTTCCAAAACCTTTCAACCATGCAGACTCTGGGACTTCTGTGTTCAACTTAATCTGCTTAAGAGTTTATATTATAATAGATTTTGGATCAATGTTCAAAGTGACCGGAAGAGCAAGCAATTTGGCTTGATTGAGACTAGACTAGAAAGGATACTTATCAACTTAAATGGTAGTTTCTCATGTATGATAATTATTCAGATGGAGGTATAAACAAGAACTGAATTACTTTCCATTTCTGCTTTGTAAAAGAGGTTGAGTGTTCAAGGAAGATCTCCAGTAGCTATCATCTTTTGAATTTTAGTAAGCAACTGGAGTATTGATGAACCAGGTTTAAACTTTAAACTGATATATTCGTCACAAATTCATGTGCTTCTATATTTTTCCCATATTTAATGTGATTTAAACATATAATTTTAATTTTAAGTGCCTGTGTATTCAGGTTTTTAATTGATCTATGAGATGTTTTTGTTACCTGTAAGTAAAAAATTATGGTATATATTGCTGCAACACACAAGAATTTTTAGTAAAAATTAATGTTTTTAACTTTATCTGTTTTGCAAACAGGATTATAACGGCAGGCTTTTGACTGTAAACAAGGCAGCTCCCCGAGGATCCCGACCAGTTCAAATTCGAGATTACGAACCTACTTTCCGGCTATATGTGGGAAATCTACCATGGCAAGTGGATGGTCAACGCCTGAAAGAAGTATTTGGTGAACATGGTAATGTGATCGATGCAAAAGTTGTTAGCGACAGGGAGACAGGAAGGTCACGAGGATTTGGCTTCGTCACAATGGGATCAAAAGAAGAACTAGATGGTGCGATTGCTGCTCTTGACGGAGGGGTAGGATCCCGTTCACTGGAGTAATATCTGTCTTAGGAATCGTTTTTCTAATATGGATTACCATTTTGATGAGATTGTGCAGTTTGTGATATGAGATGCATGCTCATGCCTTTCATTTTGAGTTTGCACTGTTTTTTTATATGTTTTGTTATTGTTGATGCAGAGCTTGGATGGGCGAACAATTAGAGTGAGCGTCGCGGAGGAAAGACCGCGACGGTTTTCATACTGAGTTAGTGAACTACATTGTTCAATGCGGTTTCTCTGTATCCACGCTGCTTCGGCATGAAATGAATAATGTTCTTCTCGTTTAGTTTAGTTTAGTTTGCTGGGTAATGTTGTAGAAGCATTTTGCTTTGTTTTGTTTGTTTATTGTTGAGGTTTGCTTAAAGAGTTAGACATTTGCTTCATGTCTAAATGTTGTGTTGCTTCTCTCATCTTATATATGTATATATATAAGATAAGAATATCATTCTCATATTAAAAAGACAATCACTCCTGTTGATCTCATGCCCATTCAAATTATGTATATGAAAACTCAAACAAAAATTATTAAACAAAAAAGGCTAAATTTAACCTTCATGGTTTCTGCAATGAAGAGTCACTGGCAGAACAAGAAGTTGTCAATCATCATAGTATAAACTTTTGTGAATTTGTTCCATCCCCCTCATCACAATGAGATTGACCAAATGAGATTGCTATCAAATACAGACTCGTATTCTAAAAACAAACAAATCGACAATCACAGTATGTTCATTCCATAAAGTGAAGAGAAGTGGCCTATCAAAGTATAAGTATTTTCTCATTTGTCCCCTTTTCTTCATCATAATAAGGATTGACCAAAATTGTTTGAACCATATTGTTTGCTGTTCTGCTCCTTTTTGTATGAACGAACTTGTAACACAGCCAATACGTCTACGTGTGTAGACAGTTAGCTTTTGCCACATTTTCAACATAGAAGTGTAGCCTCCACAGCGTCACATCATCCTACGACGGAACAAAATAGGGTTAGGAGAAAAGCTATTAGAATTGCAGACCTGATTTGGCAAAGATGAATCTATCCTAGATTTACCAGTTCTTCAAAATCAACTTGAATTGTGTCAGAGTTTTGATTGGTTGCCGGGTTCCTATTTTTGATGATTTCTGCCAGCCGATCAACAGCTTTGCTTGGGAGCTTTTGGACGAGCCGGCCGAGACGTCGCTTCTCAGCAGTGGTCATTGGCCTGCTGATTATCATTTCCACACAGGAATATCAGCATTAGATTTGGAAAGCAACCAAAGTCTTATATTTCTCTATATCCTTTTTGGAAAGCAACCAAAATCTTATATTTCTCTACAAGCTTTCATGGGGCATTGAGGTTAGCTAAGGTGAGTGAATACATCCTACCAAAACAGATCTGTAATTGGTTAAACATGGTTTATTCCAGCTAAATACTGCCTCAAAGTTCGCAGAGAAAAGGCAAATCATAAAACAAATTTCTTTGCCATTGCCACCCATAAACAGAAATACAAAACAATTTATCAATGTAAGCCAAAATATATCATTGTATTTATAGTCCTATGATAACCAAACACTAGTCTTTGTTGCAATCAAACCCAAGATATATTGTATTTTGTAAGAACTAACCAGATATTTAAAAACTTACATCAAGCATTCTATGTTTGAAAATAAAATGAATGGCAGCATTAATCCACGGAATAAGTAAATAAATAAATAAAATGAAGCAATATAAATGAAAGGTAAAAAATAAAATAAAAAGTTGCTAGTTATGAATTGGAAATAGTTATCAATATAATATTTAATTTCAGAAGATCAGATGATGTACCTGCACTTTGATACCAAAACATTTAAGAAGTCCTCGAGGTCAACTTCCATCTTGCCTAACTGTGGATAAACATGTATCAACACATAAGAATCAAAGAATCCATCAGAATTCAGAAATAACCATTGAGGTCTCATTATTCATGAGCGGTAATCTGATTGCAGGGAAAACCTTCTTTCTATTGTGTATCATTCATGCATCAAACATGTTGAGGAATACCTTCAAGAGCATTTCATTCAGGTACTTTTCCACTGCTTCATGACCAATTTCACCACTTCCTTGAAGAGATTTAATAGCATCATAGACCTATGTAAAGAAAATTGTAGCTAACTTGTGACATCACAATATTATTAATAATATATCACCTTTCATACAATGCATAATGTGCATCACAAATTCAATAAAAGGTTATGCCACAAAAACTAAGTTGGGAGCAGTGCAAGTCATTCATTAACAGACAGGTTCACTTAAAATGGAAAATAAGGCAGCATCACCAGGCCAAGAAAATTTCATAAGAGACAGCTCTCAAGTTGCATGGACTCACATGCTTATCTGCAATAAGTTTTGTCAAGGAAAAATAGGCATAAAGATCTTTTACATAAATTCAGTATGTACACAGCTTTCTATCAATATTCATACATAAAAGACAGCTTTGATCTCAAGGATAAAGGCAATGTGAATGCAGAAAACAAGATGTACAAAATCATTTATACATGCAAGGTTGTAAAAAAGTGGGAATCTCAGTGAAGTAGGGAACCTGCTTAGCAGTTTGTAAAGTATGATTGTCAGGATAGCTGGACATAGGTGATGATGGTGCCTTTCGCTTTCTATGTCCAGAATGTAAACTCAAATCTTCTTGTGAAGCACTTGCATAACAACCTAGTAGCTCTTTTCCCCTCAAATCTGCCTCAAGTTGAAATGCTGCATAGATATTATCAAGCATCTGCATCGACCATGCTCTTAAACATTATTATACTTCCTGTTCTGGCTGTTCCAATTAATCCACAAAGATGTGTATGGACAAGAGCCAAAAACAGTAAAATACATGCATAAATAGAAATCAGCCTATAGATAAGACTCTGTGAACCCATAAATTAATAAAAAAGCTAGACTTCCAAGGGGAAAATAAACAAACAAAGAAATAAGCTCAGATCATATATGATGGAATAGGTATTTCAAGGAATATTTACACATTTACACTACGATGTTCACCAAAGAAGTTGCAAGTCCATAACAATCAGCCCATACACAAGATTAAGTATAGGAAAAGAAAAAACAACATTAAAATAAATTAAAACACAAATGAGCATCCAAAAGACAGATCAAGCAAGGACAGAATAGAAGAGCATAAGTTGCTAAGTCGTTCACATGGTTTTCTATGATGTTCTTGAAATTAGGTTTTAGTAGTCTTTAATAATTGAGAAATCCAGAAATTATAACTGAAGCCTTCCACTCATATTTTAATTGCAAGTATGAAGTATCTGCCATCGTCACATGAGTTATGCTCATTATTCAACAACGTTCTACTAGAAAACAGAACCTTTCTTGTAAGCACCAATCATAAGATATAACTTAAGAAACAAAATCAAGAACTTCAACATTTCACATCACAACTAAGTTGATGTAATAATTTGCTTAAGAGCAACCACAGTATGATTCATAAATGACAAAATACAATTGCATATCTTTAATCTAGCGTCCTACTGAATTTATACATAAGAAAGAAAAATTGAAATAACAAAATGTCAACAACCTGAATGACCAACATCAAGTTCCAAACACAGGATTCAAAAACAAGCATACAAAATGTTTCAAAAAATAAAAATGATTCAAACTAATAGTGTGCAATAAATAAAAGAGAAAAATAACCCTAAGCATTGTCCATGGTCATAATAAAGACTTTGAAATAATTATGTGAATACCAATTTATGTGTACATACAGTACCTCATCAGCTTCATTATTAAGACAGCTTATACTCTGCTTCAGAATCAAGTTCAGCTTCTCCTTCTTAAGCTCAGAAAGCCCTTTACTTAAAGCTTCACTAAAATAAGAAACAGAACCATTTCCACCAACAGAACAAGTTCCTGCTGCTGGCTCAGTGTCTGATTCCTTTAAAGGTAAAAGAGCGCTACCATTTGGAGAAAGCAAATCGAGGAACAGATGTTTCCAATAACCAAAATAATCCGGTCCACACTCATTTTCTCTTGAATCTTTGGGCATTATATGATAAACTACACCAACAGCACCATGCCATTTTACAGGAACTCCAGTCAGCATGTGCAGGTAAATACTAAATACTAATACACAATTTCAAAAATAAAAAATGTGCAAGCATCACACTTGAGATGAATTTAGGAAAATACAATGAATAATATGCAGATGGTGTTAATAAAGCATGTCCAGATTTATATTTCATTCAAGCTGGGATATAAAAACTTAAAAATATGCTAAAGAGTATCATAATGCACACAACTTCATCCAAATTTAGCAATAAAAACAAACAGAATATAATCAATAGCTTCAGTTGGTTAATAAGGCATCCATGTCCCAGAAAAGGCGCTGGTTCAAATTCTGCACATCATGCTCAAGAATTAGGCCATAATTACCCAAAGTATACGAATCAAATACATCAGAGTTAACCAACCCAACAACTAATTTATCAAAATTCACTCATGAGGGGAATTGGAATCATCAACATGCAAGTGCCTAAATGTCAAGAACTTCTGGTCAGGTTAGCCTTCAATACCTGATCCGGCCCTTTCTACTAAAATCCTAGTAGAATCTCCAGCAAGAAACTCAAAATAGATTTCACCTTGAAATGCAAAACCAAAGCCACCAAATAAAATTGAGATCTCTACATTAAAAGCTGCTCCAAGAGCAAGTATTTGTTTTTAGCTTTTCTGCTAATGCTTCAAAATTCAAATATGGCAAACCATTATAGAAGACTAGCCGACAGTATGCGAGTACTTCTTGCTTTTTGAATGACTAGAAGGCCAATACACTTTTCCAAATACAACCTTTTCTATCACTGAGTTTGAGTTTTCACAACACAACAAATCAAGAAATGCTTGAAAACTCTAATGTCCCCAATAATCATCCCAGACATATCACTTGCTTCATAAAGAGCCATTTGTTAACCAAAACACAAATAACATACCCAACTCTACAACCATTGCCACCAAAATCTGCACAACATAATGCCTTTCCCAACTCAAAGAATCAATAAACAATCAAAAAAATACAAAACAAATCACTAAAACTATAATAAGCTACAATTTTTATTAAAGGATCAAGAATCATGTTCAATATCCAATCAGAGAGCATGGGACGACTAAGAAATATCACACAATGATTCATGAAGAGCCATTCTTTGCCTACAACCCTGCTTTATAATAATAGCCATCAAAATCTTCACTACCTAATGTTTTAGCCAACTTTGCAAATCACATTTACCTAAAAGCAAAAAATCATGTCCAAAAGATGTTCAAAGAGCACAAGAACCCTAAAAATATCACACATTGATTCAAACAAAGCCATTCAACTACAACCCTACCTCTTCACCCAAATCTACGACAATGGCCACAAAAACCAAACAAGCAAAATAGTACAAAGCTCTACTAAAATCAAAATCAGCCACAGACCAATCGAAAGCCCTAATAAATACTGATTCCTAAACTAAAACCCTAATAATTCACCCAAATGAACAGCAATCGCCACCAAAACAACCAAAATACTCATCCCTAACTCCAAAAAATCACTTTTTCAAAAACCAAAAAAGAAAAAAAGAAATAAAAAATTTAATTTAATCAAAAACAAGTCACAGATTCCATTCAAAGAATCAAGAATCATACTAAAACAAACAATCAAAGAGAACAAGACGACCAACAATGCATGATGATAATTGGATCAAATTGGGAGAAAATCAAACCGGGAATCCAGGGCACGAACAGTATCGAGAGCGCAATCGAGACGAAAAAGAAGAGAAGGCGATAAAGAGAACAAGGACGAGAATGACAAAATTTATACAAGGGATTTCCACTTTCCACCCTAGCAAATACCAAAATTATTTTCACTACCTCTCATTAAAAAAAATATATTTAGGTCCCTAGACATTTGTAATAAACTAATAATTAATATATATATATATGCATCAAATTAATTTTTTAATTTTTATATTACCAAAATACCTCTATTTCATATATTTTTTATTTAAAATTATTAGAAATTATTAAAAAAAAACTCATAGTCGAGCGATATTTTGTCTTATTATGAAAAATGAGACTAAGACAATCAAATATCTCGAGTTCAATACTCGTTGAAAACAATAATGATAACGGATCACCAGTTACAAATAAAAGCTCACAGTCTAAATCTCTCGTTCTTAATTGAGGGTGTGCAGATTGGAAGATTAATTCACAATCTGTTCACACACCTTTAATGTACATAGCACTTGTCGCTTTCATCCGATGTATATGTATAATAAATTACACAAAAATAGTTGGTGGTCCTACAAATTTTCAAGAACCTTGGGTTCATGAAGGTTATTAGCACATGTGCTATTTTTATTTTTAATAAAATTAATTTTAAATTTCTTTTACATGATAAAGGTAAATTTGGAATTAGTCCATGTGAATAGTTTTTCCCATGAATATCTAGGCCTTATGCTTCTATTTGGTAATGTTTATTTGGCCGAATAGACATCACAAATATATAGGAAAAAGATGCAAACATCCAAAATATTTCTACTTTTTCTGTTTGTTTACATTGTTACACGCATGACTTTATTCACCAAGTCAATCCACTCAACTATAATAACTTATCTTTTTTTTCACTCATTTTTATTTTACAATCTTCTTAACAAATTCATATTTACTAATGTTTATTTTTAAATTTTTTTAAATATTATGGTTTTATTTTAATTTTTTTTACAAATACGACAAACCAATAGAAAAGTATGCACAGCTGGAAATTGAACATATGCTCATACACCTTTATCCGGTAGCACATTTACCCGGTAGCACAAGTATTAGACTGTAAGTTGGATGAAATTTAAACACTTTACTTTTTGCAAAAAAGAATATCTTATTAAAAAAATATTTATCTAGCTCAATATTACTTTTTAAATTATTTATTTGTATATTTCAAGTTATAATCAATTAAAATAGTTTAAATGTTTGTTACAGTTTGGTCAATGATAACATTAATGTTGTTGTGTTTTGTGTTCATGGTTTTATACGATTGTTTTCATAAGTCTTTAATTATTTAAAGTAAAAAATTACATTAATTATTATCAAACATAATTAAGACAGAATATTTAGCTCATTAAAGATAAAAACCGATTTAGTTAAATCATCAAAATATTCAAAAGATTAACACAAAAGTAAGCTTTCTGCATCATCTGTAATACAATATTGGTTTGAAAAGATATTAAAACAATTAAATTTTTTTAATGGTATGCATGTGTAAAAAAAATGTTTATCCATGACGTGTCTCATCTTTTTTTTTCTGTCTTCTTCTTAGATGAATCAGTTTTTTTTTTTAATTTAATAATATTTTCATCCATGAAGGCATGAACCAATAAAATTATATATAACAGACAAAAGTTAGCTTGTTTAGTTGCATATCTACATTGTATTAGTGTGCGTGATTGTATTTAGTTTTTTTTTTATATTAAATTTTATTATTAAAATTGAAATTAATTACTTCTTGAGATCAACATGCCTTTTCTTATCACTTTCCCGCGTATTTTTTATCTTCTATTGAGATTTTTTTTTTGTAATTGATTTTTTTTGGATTTGAAATCCATAAATTATTCTTGTTTGTCTTCAATAGTTAATTAATGGATACCGTACAATGACTATTTTAAATATTTCTCCATAAATCTTAAACAATTAACAATATCATTTTTTTTACAGCAATATCATATGTTTTTTACATCTCACTTCACCACCAAGAATAATCTCTAGTCTCTACCATTTAAACTAATTATATTTAGGCTAATACCACTCTAAATAATCTCTATTATCTCTACCATTTAAACTAATTATATTTGAACTAATACCACTTGAAATAATCTCTTAGTCTCTACGGCAACTTAAGCTATTCCGAATCCGAATGTAGTAATCCAAATATTATGCTGTATTTATACTATAATTGTGAATACATGGACAATATTTTACGGTTGATAATTACAGATTATCTACTTTCATAAACTTTAATTTTTTATTTAAGATAGAGTATATATGAATTTCTAAACTATAACTTCATAAACTGGCTCTTTTAATATATCATCATAAACTTTTCTTTTTTTTTTTTTTTTGAAAAAGTGATCATAAATAAATTTCCTATATAGTTAAATTGCTGAAAAATGAACTTTTTTTTGTTTCCTCTTCATAATTGGTTCATTTTTTTTAAAAAGAAAAACTTCTTGATTTAGAAGTAATCAGGCATAATTTAACTTAAAATACTAATAATACTAACCAAGAAAGGACTTTTGATTGGTGACCAAGCAAAAATTTTACACAGGCACAAGATTAGCTAAGCCATGGGGATCTGTTGTTGTTAAAGTTCTGACCCAAATTTCTTTCCCATCCCATCCATCTATCCATCCAAATACTTTTTCCTCTCTAATGCTAAAGAGACCTTCCTTTCTCTGCTCTTCCAACATGATCTTAAAAAAAAGTTAGTCAAACTTCCACTACCACAATTATCAAAACTAGTTTTAAGACAACATTGTACTAATCCCCTACTTAACAATATCAATAACCATAACAACAATAATAATAATAAAAAGGACAAAGGTAACAAGCCCAACAAAAGAGCACAAGCAAAGCACTAAGCAAACACACACACCACTGTCCAACTCAGACAAGACAAGGCCTCCTCCCCCCAGACAACCACCACCCCTCCAAGAATCACCATTTCTTGGTGGCTGTCTCCTCAAAAGCCTCCCCTTTTTACCTCCCCACCCCTCTTCCTTCTTCATGCTCCAATGCAAGCATGCCATTTCTATAACCCTTCCTCCCCCTCACACACATATATATATATATATATTAATAATAAAAATAATAATAATGATGATGATGATAACTGGAAAGAAAGGAAAGGAAGATACCGTGTAGAGGGTGAGAAGAGATACCTTCTTTTTGCTTTTTCATGTATTTTTTTTTTTTGTTAACTAATGCAAAGCCATCACCATCCCATCTCTCCATCAATATCACCATCAAATCCTGGATACAGCTATCGTCATCATCATTTCCTTCCCCAGCTTAATAAACTCCCCTACCACACTCTCCTACAACTACTACCAACACCACTGCTACAGTTGTTACTCTTGTGAAATGGTGGTTAAGTTTAGCAAGGCTTCAGAGAGCATGCTGCTGTTGCTGTCTGGGCACTCTTCATCATCATCATCATCATCATCATCATCATCATCCTCGGCACTGGACGAGGCTTTGGTCGAGGTTGTGGTTGTGGTTGTGGTGGTGGTTGAGCGCAGGCGTGTAATGCTGGTGCTGTTGCGGCTGCCGATGGGTGATGGTTCAGTGAGTTGTTTACCATCACGTGGTGGAGAGAAGAAGACTGGCATGTACTCATCGTCATCACAAGCGAACTTTGAGTTCTTGAAGTGATCTTTCAGTGCTTCCAAACCCTAGAGAAGAAAAGAAGACAGTGTGTTGTTGTTGTTGTTGTTGTTGTTGTTGTTGTTGTGTTAACATATGATGATAAAAGAGAAAGCAAAGTAAGTAAAACCCTAGAGAGAACAGTGATGAAGTGAGTACCTGTAGGCGAGCGTAGGTGACTTGGCAAATCTTGCGAGAGTTGAAGACCTCCCATGGTTGCATGTGGAAAGCTTTGTAGAGTCTCCATGCTGCTTCCGGAGAAGTTAAGTTCACAAAGCCATACCCCACATTGCACTTGTTACTACAACAACAACAACAACAACAACAACAAAGACACAAGAAGAAAGATGAAAAACAATAAAAAAATAAGTAAAGGAAAGAAAAGCTGTTGTTTTTGTTAGACCAGTGGAAACAAAGGAGTGTTGTTGATTAGAGGAAGGGTAATACACACTGGGTATGATTTACAGGTTACTACTACCAGGCATTATTTGAGCTTTGATATGTCTTTTCAAAGACCTGCACAGATGATGGACTGATGCTAATGCTAATAACTAATAGTAATGATGATGAGGATAATACTGCCTGACAGTGATTATTAGGGTTTGATGGGTGTGTCTCTCTTTTGCAATTTCCTCTTTAATTATTTGCTCCCTTCCCCATGGCTATTCCTTTTCCTCTCATATCTTCCTTGGGAGATTTGGTTAGGAGAGAAAGGAAAGAGAGAGTTTGTCTTTGCATGCCAGCCCACTTCATTTCCATCTGCATTCTTGCAGCTGGGAAGTCGACGATGCAGTGTACGGTAAAGACAACAACACAACAGGCTAAGAGATATAAGAAATAGAGAGAAAGAGAAAGAGAAAGCAGCACCAGGCACAAGCACCATTTAGCTTTTCCTCTTTCTGGTTTGGGGTTTCACTGCAATGGTTGCAGAGAAACTTTTAATGCTCATATATATATAAATATATTCGTTTTTGGGGTTGAAGTTTTGGAGAGGATGAAGAGATGATTTGAAGTAAGGAATTGATCAGTTACCTGAAATCAACCGACACCATGGATTTCTAGTTTCAAGAAAAGCTAAACGAAAGAGTCCTGTATGATATAACAAACTCTCTATTTGCTAATATTGGAAATGCAGAAGAAGACCAATGGCTTTTGACTTACTTGAAATCAATGGGGAGGTAGACGAAGTCATAGGCAGACATCGGCTCTTCTCCTCCTCCACTTCCACTCTGCTCGTTGCAGTGTATGCAGTGGCTGTCCAGCATGTTCAGCAACAGCTTCTGACTGTGCACTCCAACCCAAATACAATACTTTAATACATACATTCACATTCAACACTTCACTTCATACATATACACACACATATATATAGTTATATACATACACTAACACATACAAATATGATATATATATATAAATAGATAGATATAAGAGAGAGAGAGAAAGAGCTCAGGAGCAGACCTGTACTTGTTGGGGATGTTCTTAATCATAACAGTGGTTCTGGAATCTTTACATGAAGGAGATGATGATGAGGAGGATGAGGATGATTCCTTAGTGTCAACATCCTCCTTGAAGAGAAACATAGACTCTTCAATCTTAATAATCCCATGGTAATGGTTCTTCCAACGTTGTTGCTGCTTGAATGAAGATGAGGATGAAGATGATGATGATGATGATGAGTTATTGTTGTTGTTCTTGCCTCTTCTTATACCTCCACTATTACTATTTGTAGTAATACTTGTCCTTTTGATCAACCTCATGCTTTCACCACCATCAGTAACACCTCCTCTTCCTCCTTTGATCTGACTCCATCTCTGTGACTGCCCAGTGTTTGTGTTGCTTGTTTTGCCCATTAGTCTTGGGGGCAATGGCAGGTTCTGCTGCACTCCTGACCTTCTCTTCTGTTGACCACTACTGCTACCATTGATTATATATAATTCTTAGTTCTCTATTCTGTGAAACTTATATAACCAATATATATATATATATATATATATATATAAAAAAATACCTCTTTGGCTTATTGAATTCAATCATCAACTGCATTCCAAGCACTTGCTTGCCTCTAAGTTCAGACAATGCTCGGGCAGCATCTCTAGTATCAAAGAACTCCACCACTACCACTACCTTCTTCTGTTGCTGCCCATGCGCCACTTCTCTCATTTCCTTCACTCCACCTACCAAAAAGCAAACAAGAATCACCATCAAACAATAATAACAAACCAAACAAAACAACCAATTCCGCAAACAAACAAACAAATACCAAAAGATTCAAACACTTGTCTGATAGCATCCAAAGATAAACCCTGCCCACCGGCATTAAGGATGCAAAGCGACCCTTGGTTCGGTCCATCCAACTCTTTATCAGTGAAGTTCGCCCACACTGCTTGCCCTCCGATCAACCCCCGACCACCACTCATACCACCACCACCACCACCACTACCATACATCCAATAAACAACCCCAGCTTGCTCCGCAGCAACAGCAGCAGCAGCACCACCCCATCCTCCAGGTACCACACCATACTGCTGCCCTAACCGCAACTGCTGCCGGACATGCTGTTCTCGGATCTCAACCACCGCCGCTTGCGCACTTCTCAAATCATAGAAATGCACTGTAACCTTCCCCTCCTCCCCAACCCCTCCCATCTCCACCGCCCTAACTCCTCCAAACTCCTCCATCGCCACTCTCACCATCTCCACCGACACTCCTCTCGGCACAAAACTCACCTCCACTCCTCTCCTCCCTTCCTCCTCCTCCTCCTCCTCCTCCACCATCTGCCCTGTCATCACATACTGCCCCGGCACCGCCGCCGTCGCCGGCGGTGCCGCCGGCTGCTGGTACTGGATGTAAAATTGGGGCGCCACCATCGGCTGGGCTGCAAGAGCAAAGCTAAACGAAGGATAAAACTCCTCCGCCTTTGGATCCAAGCTCCCAGCCCTCTCCATCTCCCAACCCTAATGCAAAGATGAAGATGAAGTCGAAGACGAAGACGAAGACGAAGCGAAAGCGAAAGCGAAAGCAGAGAAAGAGTGTTATAGTTACTAGTATACGAGTGAGAGAGAAAGAGAACAAAGACTATTGAACTTCCGGTTTTGGGAAAACCGGTTTTAATTTAAATGACAAATAAATTTTAATTAATTAATTAAATTAATAATAATAATAATTATTATTATTATTATTATTAAATAAATAGAAAGGGGGGTTTTATACTTAATATCGATGGGGTGGGGGAGGGATACGCCGGCGCTGCTTATGATTCGATGTAACGGTTCACCACCACCGCCGTAACTCTTGGGTCGGTTCCGACATCGCTTATCCACCGTCCGTTCTACTCTCCTTCTTGCATCTCGAGATCCTCGTTCTTTTACAGTTTATTTGTTTTTATTTGAAATTACATACTTACCCCTTTCAGGACATGGTTATTCACATTCTTTATATATATATTTTTTTAAAAAAAGGAAATTACAAATATATCCTCATATTAAAATTGATTTTTTTTTTCAACTTTAAAGTTATGAAAATTTTATTCTTCTAAAAACAAAAAAAATCTTTGTTAGCTGTATTGTATTATTCTAATGATTATAATTAATAAGGGGTTATCTTATTTAACAAGTGAATTTTTTTTTTTGCTTAAATGAACTGAAATTTTTATTTTCTCAAATATTTTTAGTAGATCTAGTATTATTATATAAATAACTATAGTTTTTTAATTTAAAATTATTTTTGTAATTAGTATGTACTCAAAATTAAAAAAAATACTCATGTTAATCCATATATTTATATATGGCGTGAGATATTTAAAAAATATATATTCAATGTATAAATGAACATTTTATTTATTTTATATTATTATAATAAAATTAAATGAACTAGAGAGTTTATATTGATATGCATGAGATATAAACTCCACAAGGATATATCGGTAATTTTATATTTTTTTAAGAAATACATATATATAACTCAAATTAGTTTAATGAATTATTAAAGTCATAGTCATTGCACTAGTGGCTCTAGACTCTCTATACTCTCCCATGAAAACTACGAGGAGATCTCATGAGATTGTTTGCTTACCATGTATTTATTTATTTATTTATTTATTTTTATATATTTATTTATTTTGCAGAGCATGAGCTCATATATATGGTGCAATTGGATTGGTTTGACATTTGGTCCAATTTTTTACTTTTGTTTTTGCTATAATTATTACAAAAATAGATTAATATTTAATTAACAAAATTGAAAATCCACTTTCTTTTGGGACATAAATTATAGACCAAAATTGGATTAATTTTCCAAAATGACAATCCAATTAAATTATTAAATTATAATCATCGAAGAATAGACAAATAATATCTATTTAACAAAATTAGAATGGTTTCAATTTGTTTGGAGTTTGAGATTTCCTTCTATATTCTACTGTTTTTATCTTTAAAAAACTAATTATATATTAAAATTTATTTTTTAAATAATATTTTTATAATTAGTTTAATTTATTTTCTCTATTCTAAAACTCATGTTATTACTATTACTATCAAAACCTTCTTAAAATATTATTTTGATGCCAATAATTTTCTATTCTATTGATATCAGATCATTTACGTAAGTATTTATCACTTATTTATATTTATATATATATATATATATATGTTTTAATTGGAAAGTTTTAGACTGTATATCTCTAAATTCCATTATAATACTAAATATCAGCTTCAATCAACCAAATTCAAGTACCTTTAAATCCGTTCCACCATTGAAAAATGCAAAATAATTAACTTTTTATAGTTGAATTGTATTTTTATGCTCGCATGAAATAATAATTGAAATTTTATATTTATTATTAAGAATAATATAGAGATTAAAAAAAACTCATGATAAAAAAAACAATTTGGATTTTCATGTTCTCATATGTTATTTTAAAATTTTTTATTAAATAGTAAAATGGTGATATTTCATGATCAGTCTAATAAGTCAAATCATATATTATTTACCAATAAAAGTTAGTAAATGAATGTCTAAGCAAGTGATTATAAATTTGGATTTTTATGTATACAAAAACACACTTAATTGATATTAAGCTTGTGACTCATAAAAAACTAGTTAGTTAGGGAAAAAAATCATCAATTATTACATTTTTAAATTGCATTGTTCTAATTATATGGTCAAAGTTGTTCCACCAATACAAAATGTACAACATATGAAAAATTACTAAAATTAAAATACATTTGTTTTACTATGAAATGTTTTTACGACGACATTAGAAATCATTGCAAAATCAATATATATACGAGGACTCATTCTTTAGGATATCTCCAATGAGTGTTATCTCACATAGTAAGTAAACTAACAGTAAACTTTATACACTACTTTTATAAGTAGCAACCATATATATTAGATCTACCATCAAATATTTCTAAATTTTAAAAAACATAAAAAAAACATATACTATATATTATGATCTATTTAGTTTCCTTGGTCTACGCATACATATAGATTGACGTTGCATGCATGAACCCTACGGTTACGAAAATAAAACCAATTCAAAGGCATACGTTCACTCCCTATAATACTACATAACTCCACTAAGAATTAAGAAACATTCTCTTCCAACAAACATACATCAAACTAATGCTACTTTTCATATAAAGTCCTATTTGTTCATTTATATATATTTATATATATATAATTAAGAAATACTATTTTCCATCACTTTTGCTGTGTTCTCGGTTTTCTCTCCCACTACCTTAATTCATCCCCCCCTTATACATATTCTATATATTAAAAATGGTAGCCTTGTCCATCATAGCTATCACTTTAAGAAATCAAGAATAGCATTACCTATTCTTCTTCCTATTCCTTCACCTCATCTTCTTTTTTTCTTTCTATATGTTTGCATCTACTCAAATCATGCATGCAAATCTTATATTTAAACACAATATCTCTTACAACTTTTTTTTCTTTTTAAATTATTGTAGATTTGTTTCTTGTATTTTTCTGCTTATTTCTGCAACAACAATGCATGCATGCATGCATGCATGCATGCATGGTTTGTTCAAGCAAATGCAAATTATATGTTGATATATATATATATATATAGATGGTCCCACTGTTATCACTTATGTCCATAAATTGTTTTTAGGATGTTGGAATAATGGGTTCCCAACATGTTTTCAAACATTCCATCACATGCATGTTGCTTGCTGCTGCTGCTTCAAAAGCTTTATCAACTGTTTTTTATACAATATGTTGCATTGCATGCAAGCTCAATGCATGGAACAAATTGGCATGGCCCTCTTTCTTGTGCTTCAAAGTTTTATGCATAAGCTTCTGTCATTCATAGCAGTAAAATAATTAAACAGCAACAGCATTGCATGGTCATGCCATTCTTTTATTTTATTTTATTTTATTTTATTTATTTATTATTTATTATTTATTATTTTTATAAAGTGAATAGAGAGGCTTTGCTCATTCAAAAATAGAACCTTTTCATCAACATTGTTTATATTTATCTTGGAGCTGTTTATGCTGTGGTAATTGGACTTCTTGCCCACACGCGTCCCTCTTATTGCACTTTTTCCTTTCTTATATATATATATATAAAGATATTTATAATAAATATGAGTATATCATGTGACCCAACTTCCAAACTTTTGAGTTGGAGCTTAGAAGAAAAGGAAATTTCAACTCACTTGTTGCATGAATAATTTATATGATTGTTTTTTTTTAAATTTTTATATTTGGAATTGCAAATCAATATTTTAAGTTATATTTGAATTTTCATTAAATATATTAAAATATTATTTTATGGCCATATATATTTTCAATATTGTCACATCAATGTCCACTAAATTAAGGTGAACAATATGTTTTTCCAGTCCTTCATATATTGAGGATATATTAAAAGTTGGAATGACCGAGCAATTTTTATTTTTTTATGTGACAATATGACAAGCTACCCATTTAAAATATATGTGTATTTTTATCATTGAAATCTTAACTATGCATTGGGAGGAGATTGAACTCTCGATCAAGATAGAAGTCAAGTATCTTAATCATCAGACTATACCACAGTAACAATTAAGCAATGGTATTACATTATCCATTAGTTGTGTCATTGAGCATGTATTATTAGTACTATTACTATAAAACATATCATATTTTTATACAAATAATAAATAAATTAAAGTAATTTTAGTGAAAATAATTTAGTTTTTAACTGCAAAAATATTACCTTGCTCCCTTAATTATATAATTATAAATTTTTTTCACAAATAAATATAAATATAATCAGTTTAATCCAACAACTCAGCATATGACACATCAAATAAATTTTAGATCAAAATAATTTATACACAAACAAAACAAAGCTATCAACATCAGATACGCCAACATTTCTAAATAAGTCAAGGAATATCATAACGATACTTAACTACTAAAGAGGTGTATATATATAAGAAAAAAAATTTTGTGGATATTTGTCATTGGTAATAGTGTAGTGTTTTGGTTTTAAGATTTTCTACTGCAAGTATTAATTGAACTGTTCAGATCAAAACACTATACATACTATCTTTTAATGTATTATTATTTAAAAATATAGTAATTACTGTTCATTATATCTAAAAACCGTTTAATTGAGATTTAATGATCCAAACAAACATTCATAGATTTTGAATTTACGTATGTTCTTAGACTAAGCAACCTCCCACTCTCGCTATATGTATTTGTTTATATTGTCAAGCATGCTATCAATGAAATATCGGATTTTGCAGGGGTATGTATGAAAAAAAAGATTTTTTTTTAAATTTTTTAATCTTAAAAAATAAACTAAATATTTGATAAAATTACCATCATCCAAAGTCTAGCGTTTGCTCGACGCACACTCTCTTTCTCTTTCTCTCGCTCTCGCGTTGGATCAATCCTTCGCTTCTCGGGGGATTCAAGCATTCCAAGATGGAGGTTTGGTTTGATATCTCGGCTTGATGTTTTCCTCATTGCTTGTATTTGATTTGTTTGATCTCTGTTGACCTGTTTCTTCAGCACAGTTTCGTGCTTTTAATTCCCATTTGTTAGAGATTTTTTGGTTCTTGTATTGGTGAATCATTGCTGCCTTGTGATTTGATGCTTTGCAAGTGCTTGATTGAATTTTGGAATTGTATATTTGTTAATTTGAATTGGTCTTTATTGTTGTTGCTGTTTATCTGGGAAGAGTTGATGCTTAGTTTGTTTGGAATCAAGGAGAGTGGAGAGTGGAGAGTGGAATTTTCTTTCTTGGTAATTGGATTTTGCATTTGTGTCTTGCTGGTAATGAATGCATAAGCACTAAATTAGCTGCATCATCATTTCTCAAGTTATTGAGCAAATAGTATCATGGTCTAGGAGGTGAGATGGGCTGGGGAGCAATTTCACCAGTACATCGATCAAATTTGATTTTAATCATTTGTTTCTTTCATGTAGTGTTTTTATTTGATGATTTCGATCCAATACTCAGCATCCTTGGATTAAAAAAATCACTAGGATAGGAGGTCTGAAATCTGTGGAACTGACTGTAACCTTTCTTAGGTCTTCTATTTGGCCATAAGGATTTCTGTTGTATTAGTAAATTTGATTTCATTTTTTGATGTTAGCTGACTATTCTACAAGCAAAAACTGTGAGTAACTTGTTGTCACTTGTCAATCAACATGTGTTGAAGTTTTAAGTGATAATATTGCTTGAATGTTCAAAGTACTTTAGAAGATTGTGATCATTAGCACTAATTGTCCAAACATATGAAAATGAACCAATTGGGTGTTGCAGATATAATTTGTGTTTCCATCTTAAAGTTTTCTCTTCTTCTGTTGGAAATTTGGGATAGCTGATGAAAATAGTGATTATGATTGAAGAGTCTCTATATAATCTAGTGCAACACTCCTTGAGATGATAAAATCCAGATTCAAAACATGACCTTGCTTGACTAACTATTTGATAGTCTCACTCCTTAGATCAACAAATAGTTTTGTCATTGAAAAGGTTCGCAATATCTTTAAAATCAAGTATTAATATTTACAAAAGACTTCACATTCTGTTTGCTAAACGTAAGTAACTTGTGTAATTGCAGATAAAAGGTCTTTGCAAACAAGGACTAACGCATGATGGGCACTTAAATAATAATAATAATAATAATAATAATAATAAAGGCAAAGGACATTTCCTAGATAACTCAAATGATGATGTAAAGACATTTCCTGACACAAAGAAAAGTTCATGGCGACACAAATAAAGTTTATTACTGTATAGCTAAATATACGAATGATAAAATGAAGTTCAAATACCCAAAAAATAGAAAAAATACATTATGCGACAATGTTGCACAACCATTAAATGGTAAACTTAGAGCATGCAAAGAGCATACTTCTAGTGTTTAAGATGGTTGTTGCTGTAAAAACAATGGCATTAACTTGTATCAAGTTCATCTGAATATTGGTGAGGGTGCTGGTCCAGTTGCATGTGGGAGAGTATAGAATGGGTAAATTTGTCTTTGCAGGTTAAGACTGGTTACTTTTACTACAGGAGGAGGGGTTATTGTTATTATCTGTGATGGTTTCAAAGCCTGTTTATCAATACCCCCAATGCTAGTGTTGCATTTTATTTCTTCAGTTTTGCCAAAGCAACTTGATCTCCATTCAATCCTGGTCATGCCATTATGTGTGAAATGCGACTTGAATTGAGTAGATGCTATGTCTACTTCTGTTCTTTGTTTCTAATCAACTTATACATTGTCTAAAGCCTAATATTTTTTTAATTCTTTTTAAGAATGGCAAGTGCTTTAATGCCACTGTTTCAGCTGGATGTTGTTTATTCTTATGACTAATATCTGTTGTGGGCCTTGTGGCATTAGAGCATTATATTTTAGTATAAATGATGGTTAGTGCTCCTCTAAGTCAAGATGTTAGTTCAAAATGGGCATTTTGTGCATTGTGGATATAGTTAGAAGGATCCTATAATGCATTTTTCGGAACCAATGATTTAAAAGTGTTAATATTCAATGGCATCAAAGATGATCACGAGTGTCTTATTTTATGTGCCCCCATTAAATTGAAATGAACCATTCACCATACCTTCATCAAATTTAGCCAAGTGACCAAACCTTATGGCAATGCCATTGACAACCAGCACTTCCATTTCTTTTGTATTGAGATGGTTTCTTCATTTCTTATACTCTCTTGGTCCAATTTTATCTGGTTTTTGATTGCATGCCCAACCTGAGTAGTGTGAAAGGAGTCCTTCTGTCACTTCAATTTAGATTACTTTTCGGATGAGTTCTGATTAGTTAGTGCTATTCTGTCATTTATCAGCTGTACTTGATTATACTATTAAATTATTTGACTGTTCCCCTTTATTAGATTTAGTTCATCTTGTTATTGAATTTTCTATATACCAGTACTTGGTTAATCTTTTGGTGCTGATGGGATGAATCTTCCTAATGGGTGCATCTTTTTCTGTTGGTTTTGTTGAACAGTTTTGGTTTTTCCCTTCTTCATTTCTTGCAAAATATGGCCTCTTGTAGTTTATATGGAGAGCTTACCTTTATTTCATAAGTTTATTTAGCACAACTGATCTTGGAATGGCATCTTGTGCGGCTGTCTTCTTATAGTAAAGTTTGGTTGATAAACTTCAGTTGGTGTGCTTTGACTTGATTCCATTTGACACATCCATTTAACTCCCAAACAGAATAAGTGGTTAAAATGGCTGGTTTTTTGTCAAGAAACTCATAATCTATCTCATTCTATGCAGGCGAGTTCTTATATGGGTTTGGCAACTATAATATCTGTTATAACCATGTTTTTTGTGCCCCAGCATAGTCAGGCACTATTCTAATATTTCCTTGTTAGACGTAATATTAAGTGTTGTTTTTGTCCTATTGAAATTTGGTTTGTGGGCAATTCTTTTGGCAGCATTTCCGGTCAAGAGGTTCAATTGATAAAAACAAGGCACTAGTGGAGCATTTGCAGTATTATGGCATTATCAAGTCTGGAAAAGTGGCAGAAGTAATGGACGTTATTGATAGAGGAGAATTTGCACCTTCTGGATGTCCAGCTTATGATGACAGTCCTATGCCAATTGGTTATAATGCGACTATTTCAGCTCCTCATATGCATGCTACTTGTCTTCAACTCTTGGAGGAGCATCTGCAGCCAGGCATGCGTGCTCTAGATGTTGGATCAGGTCTTTATTTGCACTTATTATCTTCATTTGGGATCAGTGTTTTGTGATCATGTGACTTCTTTTTCTTAGCACTAACTTTTCTTCGTACAACCAATATAAAATGATATGGGAAGATGCATCTTGTGAGCGTTTTTTTAATAATTTTTTTTGGCAGTATTAAGAGTTTCTGGTTCTTGTTTATCTAGGGGAGTTCTAGCTCACACTTCTTATTTTCCATTTATTACTGTCTAAGATGGTAAGAAATGAAATGGGGCAGATTAGACTCAAAAATGAATTGTGGATTATGGACGCTTGCTTTCTTTTCATTACAGTCCAGATGATGGTTCTGATTGGCTTAATCCTTTAATAGGCTATACAACTTAGTTATGGATTGATAACATGTCCTGTCATAAAATCTATGGTTTTTAAGATGTACACTTAAAATGGTTTAGTTTCTACTAAGCCTTTACAAGTATAAGTTCTCTTGCAAATTTTGTTCTGTGATTCATTATTCTTTAATGGATTTGGAGTGAAAATTCAATTGAACTCCCATAATCTAATCATCATGACATGTCATGGTCTGGGGGCATAACGGGAAATGGCATTCTGAAGATTTTTATGTGGAATATTTCTCATAGTTAAGTGGTTTTTTTTTTGGTATGACCCTTGAAAACCCATATTTGCTGTTATACCATTGATATATTTATTGGATTGCATATTCCACAAACCCCCATCACTTGTTCCTGCCCATGAGTTGGCAAGTTGTAACCTTAGCTAACTGTTTTTATCTTATTACATCAGATAAATGACCAAAATGCTGTTTTATTTATTAAACTCCTCCTTTCCAAGAGCGGCATGCAAAACTCAATTTAGAGGTAATTTTTGGATTTATTTTCCCTGTTAAAAGTCTGTTGTTTTTTGGGACTTGGGGGTATATGAGTAAATAATTGTGGTACCTTAACAAAGGCAATATTTTCAAGGTCACATAAACATGTGTGACGTTCCACGATATATAATAAATATGACTAAGAATTCTGTGCAATAGTTTTTTTTTTTAAAATAAAATAGGACTGTGATGGATTTTTATCTCATGGTCATGGCTTCTTACAACATTCTGTCTCTTATGGAAGACAGTATTGGATAATACACATTAATCATGGCATGCTTAAGTTTTATAACTTCAGAAATATACCATGTTGGTGGAGATCTCTTAGAACATACTGCCAACGAGCAAAGATCTCTTAAAAAATTGGACATTCTCAAACTGAATTTTTCTTCTGTTGTAGTTTTTATGAATTATGATTAGTGTTTGAAAGGATTAGAATGTGGTAAACTTCTAGATATAAAACCAAGAAAAAATGGAAAAAAATTTATTAATGAGAAATCATGAAAAACTAGAGAGAACTGATTGATGCAGAAGAGTTAGTGTGCATCGTTCTTTGTAAGCTGTTTCTTGCTTCTTCGTGAATATTTTATCTCACCAGTTCTTTTTATCTTCTCTAGTTTTCTCAAAGTTTCCTCTGGGTGATAGCATGCCTTTTATTTTCAAGATTATACAGTTTGACATATGTTTGATGATAGTTTGTGGTGTGTGATAGCAGATAATTTTTTTCGTGAAGCTTAAATTTTTGGATGTGCTAGTATGCTGATTTTATCTGGTTACTTCCCTTAACGCCTGTTGGCTTAACTATGACTTTTAATTCATAATAGGCAATTCCTCAAAACTTTTGAGTAATTACAAAACATGGAAGCTTTTATAAGGAAATTTATGGAAGAAATGTAAGTTAACTCAAACAAGTAATACAAGTTGTGTAATTTACAAGACTTTCATCATTGAATAGGATTGCATGTGAACAGAATTAAGCAGTTTGCAGATTTCACTTATTTGAGAACTAGGTTCATTTAATTGTTGGTTTGTACTTGCATCGGATCCTCCCATTTCCTTAAGTCACATTTTTTTGACATATTACTTCCACTCATTTTTAGTCGAAGCACAGATTTAATCTTCATTTTAACAAATCTATCATGGTGCAAAACAGTCTTTTAAAATGTTTCATGCATACACAGGTAATCAAGGGACCACATGTCACATATATCTGGTATGAAAGTGCACATGCAGTTCTTAATATAAAGATTTAAAAATCAGCCAAAATGTAACATTTTATAAATACTTTAATAGTTGATAATTAATTTTAAAATATAAAAATGTGAGGAGAATATTGATAAATAATAGTCTCTTATCTATGAGATGAATTTTTCACTGATCAAGCATTGAGTTATTAAATTGATGTATCAAAAATTTTGGTTCATATTTAGTCTACTTAAGGGTGCTATTAAAATTTGGCATGAACTCTATTTTCTTGTTAAAAAAAATTGAGGAATATATTGATACATACATATATATATATATATATATATATTTAATTACTTCTGTGTAGGGACTGGATATTTGACTGCATGTTTTGCAATCATGGTGGGAGCCCAAGGCCTGGTTGTTGGTGTGGAGCACATTCCTCAGTTGGTTGCTCTGTCAATTGAAAATATCAATAAAAGTTCAGCAGCAGCATTCTTGAAGGAAGGATCCCTCTCTATTAAACTTGCTGGTATGTGTTCAGCTTAAACCATAACTTTGGAGCCTTCCTCCTAAGTCCTATCCTTTCAGGTGCATTTGTTCAGAATGTGTAGTTGAGGAACCATTGATTCTTCAGAGTTTATATTAGATATGGGTTTATAATTTTATCACAATATTTAGTTATTTGATTGAGAGTTGACATGTTTGAATTCTATGGTATGAAATGAGTCCCTTGAATAGTTGAGCCTTATTTTATGCATCTTTTGTTCCTAACCATTGTTTTCCTGAAAGGTCATCAAATGCGCAAGCTCGCTCAATCAGGTCTTAAGATGATTAAGTGTGGTATTATTACACTTGTGTGGTGAGTTTTTTTTTTCTCACTTTCCCTTGCCACCAATTGCCGTCTATCCTCAAAGTCTTAATTCAGATGGAAGGAATCAGTAAATGGAATGATAATTTTAGAAGTCGATCTGTATAATATAGGATGGGAGCCTTTACAGGCTATGTTATACATTCACTTATTTCCCCATTTGTGATCAGCTGATTCACTGCTCTATCCCTGCTAAATATTTTCACAATTGGAGTTAGTCTTATTTGTTGGGATTTTAGACATTCATTATTTAGTTTCTGAAGTTGCGGTGCAGATCGCTGGTAATATCGATAAGGATCAGTAAGTTTGCTAACATGTTCTTTCAACAGTTTCTTTCATTGAAATTCCCCATTATTATTATTTTTTTTCCAAAGAATCTGTATTTGCATAAAAGTTTGATTCACTTGCATTTAGTTTCAAGCAAATCATATCTTTATGTGTGTTCTCAGTGATATTTGTACAAATCGGTAACCCTTCCACAAAATAAAAATACTGATCATAGGTGATCATTTTTTTTTAATCAAATTGATGTCCTTCTAGTGAAGTTTATTTTAAATGAAAACCATGCAGACATTCACAAATGTTTCTTTTATCTTATTTTTCACTCATCTCAGAACTTTCTGTATATATATATATATATATATCTAAAGTTTGTCAATTCGAAAAATTATTGGCTGCAGATGGACAGCTCGGTTGGCCTGATTCTGCACCATACGATGCAATTCATGTCGGCGCAGCAGCCCGTGAAATCCCTCAGTCTCTGATCGACCAATTGAAGCCCGGCGGGCGAATGGTGATACCTGTTGGTGATCTCTTCCAGGATCTGAAGGTGGTGGACAAGAACTTAGATGGTTCTGTAAGCATTCGCAGCGAGATGTCTGTTCGGTACGTACCTTTAACAAGCCTAGAAGCTCAGTTAAGTTGACAATTCTCTGATACTGGTTTATTTTACGACGCTAAAGATATTAGTGTGAGCTTGATTGATGAGTTTCATAAGATTGATTGTGTCTGAAACTTTCATACAATCCTCATCTTTCAAGTTTGCATAAGTCATGTTACTGGATGTTTTTAAGTAGTTAGTTTCTCAGTGGTTGCATCAGTGCTTCTATTTACCTGTATTTCTAACTTGTCATTGTCTTTCTGAATTACTTTTTTTTTTTTCTATCCATATTATAAATTTGTTTAATGTCTTTGTTTGTCTTTCACTAAAATTAGAAAAATGAATTGTTTTAGTAAGTTTTAATACATTGCATGTGTTTGGAAGACTTTAATTTTGACATTCTTTTGAGTTCTAAAATAAAAAATTCAAAGTTTGTTGTTATATAAAAATTTCTTTTAATTTAACTGTGAAATCAATATTGCTGGCGTTTTACATCAATGCCCTTATAATATATATATATATATATATACGCGTTATGTATTTATTTTAAATTTATGTGTGTATATATATGCAAAATATTTGTTGGCTCTTCAGTGCTATCTTATTGTAGAGATTTAAAACCTGAGCTAATATAAATATTGCAATTAATTAGTAAATTCAAGGAATTGTAATGGCAAAATGGTACATTTATTTGTGCAATTTGATGATCTTATTATGTTGTTAATTTTTAATTTATATATTGAGGATTAGATTAGATTTGGTTTTAGATTTTTTTAGTGGTTTTAAAAGATAATTTAATTTTATTTATGAGGGATTGTTTGATATTATGATCAGATAAACTTATGAAGGGTATACATTTACTCAATTTTAAGCCTAAATTTTAAATCTTGTTGAAACTACCGATGCAAATGTAACAATATTTAAATTTAAAAGTAAATGTTATCTCAAATCGTATTATACATGTATTTGTTATATCCAAATAAAAAATAAGTTATATCCTAAGGCTTGTATTCGTAAAAACTTAAACGTTTAAATGAATAAATTAAATTTTATATCTCATAAGACTAGCGTGAGATGTTAAGAGTGTTTTGAGTTCGAGTTTTGTTGGACCGGCTGTACATTTAAGCTTACAATTCGCACCTGTGTCCGAGTGAAGATGCATGCCCTTCAATGAACTGTGCTTGTCTCAATTGTGAAAAAAAAAAATTACAAATGTTATAATAAGCTAAAATTTTATAGAAATCACAATGGAGAAAATTAAAACAAAACGTTGAAATTAAATGAATAATGAATGATCATTTATTATGGAAATTTGTAACTCATGGTGAATTATTTCTTCATAACATAAAATCATATCATCAACGCTCATTTTCAAATTATATTTAATAGTGAATTAAATACAAGATTTTTCGTTATCCATTTTAAAATAGTGATATTAATCATTACTCCCTCACTTTTCGAATATCCATTGCATCACATGTAAAAATATGCCATTTTGCAATTAAAATCTAATGAATTTACCAATTAATCAATATATTTATATTTATGCATTTTTTCAACAAATATCTTATGATATAATTTTTTTGATATATAATATACGATTTTCAGTGGGACATAAATATATAAAAGCCATATGTTAATTTTATAGTTGAACTATATAATAACTAGTATTGATACCACTATATTAAAAAAAAAAAATGAAAAATCACTATTTAAAAAATAAAAGAATCCAAATTAAAAATTAACAATTTGATAAAATTATGGATCATACATAAAAATATGCCATTTTGCATGCCTTTGAATTTGCTAATTAATCATTATATTTATATTTATTTATTCAAAAATTAATTTTGTTGAGAGCCAAAAAAATTAATTTTAAATAAATATATAATATTTGCTTTACCTAGGGGCATATGTGCAAAACAAAACACCTATATTATCTCTATAGTATTGATACCATTATCACATAAAAAAAAATAATAATAATCCAAAAAAGTTTAATAGAATAAGGAGTAAAAAGAAAAGGTTCAAATTGAAACGAAAGATATAAATATTTGAGCAGTTACAAGATAAAACCCATAATGATACCAACTAATAAATCTTAATTAATTAATTACAATTAATTAAAATTAATTAATTCATCACATTTATGGAGTCTTTTCTCTTCTAGTTTTCGATCCATTTCTCCAATTTTTTGTTTTTTCTTATTATCAATCTCACCTTTTGATGCCGAAGCTCATCATCAAGCACTATTCATTTTGATTTTTTTTCCCAAGATTTCATTGGTGAGTAATGGGTTTTACATTAATTTCGGTTTTTTTTGAGTGAAAATCAATATGATATTTTTTTTCCTTTTGTTAAATTGTTCATTTTCCTTGTTTGTTTAATTGAGAAATTCATGCAATTTATGAATTATTCGATTAAAAAAATTTTCAAAAATGTTTTTTAAACTATATTTGTTTATGACAATGACATAGATTATTCAGGATTTCTCTTCTAGTTTCAATCCATTTCTCCAATTTTTTTGTTTTTCTTATTCTCACCTTTTGATGCCGTAGCTCAAGCACTATTCATTTTGATTTTTTTTTTTTCCAAGATTTCATTGGTGAGTAATGGGTTTACATTAATTTCGGTTTTTTATGAGTGGAAGTCAATATGATATATTTTTTTCTTTTCTTAAATTGTTCATTTTCCTTGTTTGTTTGATTGTGAAATTCATGCAATTTATGAATTATTAGATCAAAAAATTATCAATAAATATTTTTTAAACTACATTTTGTTCATGAGAATGAAGTAGATTATTCATGATTTTATATTTTTTTGATTTATTAATATGTATTTTTTTTAGTTAATTTATATCTAATATAAGGTTTGCCTATCTATCAATTTGATGTATATTGGCAAAAATCTCATTTTCAATTTGTTCACCCAATCTGGACATGCTCTTTTTTTTTTTTTTTTTATAATTATCATTTTATTTCTCAAAAGCATGACTCTATGTTTGGTAAAACAGAGGACTGTGATATTTCAAAGTGATTGTAAAGCCAAACCAAATAGAAGACTGTAATGAATATGGATGAAAAAGAAAATTCCCAAGACATGAACCACGATTTTGTCAAAAATAATGAAGTCATTTTAGAGAAGAAGATTCGAAAAAGAAAACCTAGACGAAAGAAAATCACATCGAAGATTTATAAAAATGATGGACCTCTCAAAGGAACAAATTTGGTGATACCAAAGTCAGTTAGGAAGAAAGAAAAACTTGGCAAGAGACAAAATGGTAGAAAGAGAAAACACGCTGATGATTTTGCTAGTGAGACAATACATCCAAATGAATCTACTGCATTTAAGGGTATTGATGAACAGAATATAGATGGAGGTTTTTCAATTCAACACAGTTTAAAGTTGGACAATGTGAATTCTCAATATATATACACACATTCAAGAATTGATTCAACTCATACTTGTAAAAAGTTTGAAGAGGAACAAAACTTACTTACACCATTATCAAGGAGGCAGTTGTTGAAAAAGCAATTAGAATCTTTTCGCCGAAGAAAGAGTGCTATGAGTGGAATCCAAAATGAAACTTTCATGCCTACACAACATATTTCACCTTACCAAATTGACTTGAATGTGGCATTGTCGAACAATACAACATGCTTGAATGGCAACATAAAGTTTTCTTCATTTCCCAAGTTTCACAAAAGGAGGAGGACAGAAAAAGAAGCAAGTTCTCCAACAATTTTTCTTCGTTACAAAATTTTAACATTTGCTGCTGCTCATAGGTTGATGACTCCAACCATGTTGGAAATGTTGAGAAATGTGTTGGAATTTAGAAGAGTTGAGGTGAAAAATAAGAGATTCGATTTATCATTCCAAACCTTCAGCTTAAACGATATAGAATCCAATGATGTTTATAGACAATCAACAACAATTATCTCAACTCCTGTAAAAGTCAGACAAATCCAAGAAAAACGGGCTCCTGTTGAACATCAAGAACTTGCATTAATACCTTATGTGCACCCATTAAGTTCTTTGGAGCAAAATCTAAATCATGATGTTAATAAGAATGGGCGGCAAAAGAGCATCAATAATCATCAAGGTGCTCTTGTTCCTTATACTGGAGTTGGTGCAATGGTTCCATATAAGCGCCAACCTAATCGATATCGTCTTGTTGTTGCTTTGGATCCAAAAAATACTTGGTTGTGGAACTGTTTTGCAAGTAATGAACAACTACCTGAGGATGGGACATTTGATTACGAGACAAAGACATGGTGGGAGAATGAAAGAAGAATTTTCCAAGGGCATGCAGAATCATTTCTTGCTAAGATACGTCTCATACAAGGTACTACTACCCCCAAATAATTTTATATATCAACAAGATGTGCAACTTTTCCAACACTAGAATGATAATTTCAATTGTAATGAAATGAATGTTAAATAATGTAACTTATTTGAACAGGAAATCGACGCTTCTCAAAGTGGAAAGGATCAGTAGTGGATTCTGTAGTTGGTGTCTTTCTTACACAAAATGTTTCAGACCTTTTGTCGAGGTAAACTTTATACTGCAATGAAACACACACACATATAATATATAATTGTTGTAATTTTTATGTTATCCTTACTTTTATGCTTTTTCCCCTAATCATTGCTTTTGGTTTTGACTCCATAGCTCGTCCTTCATGAATCTCATTGCAAGATTTCCTCTTAAATCAAAAGAAAATGCAAGTGAATCTCATTCAGTTGAGGCATCATCTATTGGCATAAGCATCTCTACAATAGAGAAGAAAGACAAATGTGGTGAAGTTGCTGATGATACAAAAGAAGATGTAAGTTGCTCACAAAACTCTGTAGATACTGCTTTCAGTTCAACAAATGACTTGGCACGAATTCCGATTGAAATTGAAGACAGTGAGAAGTTTCTATCTAATTGTAGCACAGTTGCTCCATGCAAAAATTGTATGCAATCATCATTTTGCTCAGATATAGAAGATTTTCTTGGAAATTATTCTCGTTGTCAGTTTCTAAGCGAAGAATCACTTGTATCAGCTAGCAAAAGTACTTCTTTCACAGATTTTAGATCAAAAGGTGAGCATCTCCAAAAGGAAATCCAACATCCTAAAATTCTAGGAGAGAATTTGGGAGCATTGAAGGTTCCGGATTTCCATTTAAAAGAAGTTAGAAGAATGTCAAGTAAAAATTCAAAGATGACACCAAGAGCAAAAAAGTCCACAGCTGATAGTAAAAATAATAATAACATTGATTGGGAAAGGTTGAGAAAAGAGATATCTCACAATCTTCCCTCAAAGGAGAGAAGCAATGATTACATGGACTCAGCAGATTGGGAGGCAGTAAGTCAAGCAGATGTAGGTATAATTGCAGATGCCATTCGATTACGAGGACAACATAATATATTAGCAACAAGAATCAAGGTACTCTTCTTATACATTTTATGAATTTTCAATATTAGAATCGAAACAAAAGATTTAGAGAGCATGCTCATTTTTGGAAATCTATATTGAAATTTAATGTATCGATACAGTAGTGACTTATTGATTTGTTTGACCTAAACAAAATAAAGAAATTTTGCTATTATTTTGATTTTGATAATTCATTAGCAAGCAACTTTGTATGTAGATATGAAAAATTATAGTCATAGTTATTGTTTTCCTGCAGAATTTTCTTAATCGAGTGGCTAAAGACCATGGAAGCATCGATCTAGAATGGTTACGACATATTTCTCCTGACAAAGCAAAGTAAGATCAACTAATCTTTTGCTATTTTGCATCATTTAATAATGAGTCATGTTACATAAAATCATTAAATACTTTGAGAAAACAAGCCTTTAACTGAGTGCTTAAGTTTGGTAGCACTAAGTACAATTTGGCACAAACACAAATTACTTTGTCATGAATACCATAATTTTATAGACTGAGGTAAAGATTGAAGCATAGCTTATTTGGGCTATATTTATTAAAACTCAAGCATCAAATATAGTTTCTTTTAGACAATTTAGAAATATTTTTTATTTCAAAACATATCAAACTAAAGTGCTTTTGTGCATTTAGGGAGTATCTCCAAAGTATAGATGGACTGGGACTTAAAAGTGTCGATTGTGTTCGCCTTTTAGCACTTCACTTTAAGGCATTTCCGGTATGTTTTTCATCAAAGTACTCTCTCTCTCTCTCACACACACACATACATGGGCGTGCGTGCGCACACACACACATATATTTATCTCTAACTTTTTATTGTACTTTAATTTCTCATCTTTGGTCAGGTTGACACAAATATTGCTCGCATACTTGTAAGATTGGGATGGATACCACTTCAACCACTACCTGAATCAGCTCAGCTGCATGCAATAGACCAGTACGTATTCTAATTGATAATCAATTACATGATTGGTATTGATCATACTAGTATGTTTGGATCTTATTGATAATCAATTACATGATTGGCATTGATCAAATTTATCTTTCCCTTGCTCTCTTAGATATCCAATCATGGGAACTATTCAAGAGTACCTTTGGCCTCGATTATGGACTCTTGATCAACCAACATTGTGAGTTCTTGCTCTAAAGATTAATTATATTAACACTTAGATTATTTTAATTGGAAAGTAATGAATGTAAACAATTAATATTTATTAAGAACCATTTAAGACTAACAATGGCCTTTGCTTGACAGGTATGAACTACATTATCAATTGATCACTTTTGGGAAGGTATAACCATTATAAAACTATTTAATCAAAAAATCTTTTTCTACATTTATTGAATTTAAAATGGTATTTTGATGCAAATATTTTGTCCATTCAGGTGTTTTGCACTAAGAAGAACCCAAATTGTAATGCATGCCCAATGAGGAATGAATGCAAACATTTTGCAAGTGCATATGCTAAGTACGCTACTGAAATCTTTGCCTTATAAACCATAATATAATCTAACTGAAGTGATAATTTAAGTGATCCTATGTATAAAGGGTCAATGCACTCAATTAAATTAAATTTGTCTCATACAACATAGAAAGCAAAAGTATTAATAAATTCATGATTAATGCAGTGCAAAAAAGTTGCTTACTGGACCAGAAGAGAAAAGTTCCGTGAACTCTGTATATTCTAGCATATCAAGCATTGATCCTTTCACCAGTTCAAGTCAATCGTCGATAGCTAAAATGGAAAGAGGCCAGGTTTCAAAGAAATTGACTTATATTCCTTGTGAACCTATAATTGAAGAACCATTTTCACCAGAACCTGCAGTTGAATTTGAACATCTTGAACTGAATCAAAGCAATTATTTTGAAGATTGCTCATACAATTTAGATCAAGATGATACACTTGATCTTAATTTGATAGGTGCATCCCAAAATTTTGAGCATATAAATCAAGCAAAGAATACAGAATCTGAAGAAGCTGAAAATTCAAATCTAGCCTTGACTGCTACACCATTTGTTTCCTTCTTGATGCCAGCATTAAAGAGTGTGAACAAGTTTCGAACAAAGCATTATGTGTACGTATTTACATGTGCATTAATAAATATAATTTGAGGTACTATAGTAAAGAATTTGAATGCTTGATAAATACTACTAACATTTATCCTTTCAGCTATGAGCTCCCTAGTAATCACCCTCTCTTGGAAGGAGTGAGTTTTTCACCAAATTAGATGTAGTATTCTTTTTTAGTTTATTAGAAGACATTTTTAATTTTGATTAATTTGCAATTTAAATGGTTTGCAGATGGATGAACTAGAGAAAAATGATGAGTATCGATACTTATTTGCTATATGGAAACCAGGCAAGCTCTTGGTCAATGAACTAAAATTTTTGTGCATGTTTCAAGCTATATTTAATTTACTTTGATTGCAATTAATAGGTGAAAACGCAGAATCAACTGAACCACCAGTAAACCACTGCAGCTTTCAAACTTTCGATGAACTCTGTGATAACAAAGCTTGCTTTCGTTGCAATAGCATACGAGAAGCTAAATCAGAAACAGTTAGAGGCACGCTTCTGGTAACGATTTGCACCTTTAACAACATATATCAACATTTTTCTAATTTTTCTAGTCACACAATGACTATGACTTAAGTAACACTATATTAGAATGCATATATATAAATTAAGGATCTAACACAAAGAATTAGTCTAATACAATATAGATATATAAAGTAATATGCTTAAAAAGAAATGAAGCACATTTCTAAAGAAAGCATACGATGCTACTTGTCAATATTTCCATAAGATTTTTCTTTCTTGCTCTTAATTAAGTGTTCAACAAACCATGATTTACTTTTGTCTTCCTTCTCTTTATTGTTTTTTGTTCTTTTTTTTATACTCACTCATTTCCTATCAAGATGTAGAGATCCTATTGGCAATGAAAATTTGTGGCCGTTCTTGTCACACATGTCTTTCCTTAAGTCATTTTCTCTTGACATCAATTTGCAACTAGGTTAGTCACATCATGAAAATATAATCGATTCATTGAACCTCTTTGACAATTATTTTACATCAAAGTATTGCAAATAAATAAAAAATGATGGGACAAGAATTTTGGCAAAGAGTGATTTATGACTTAGAATATGATAATTAAAGTAAACACTATTTAAAAAAAACATAGTTTCATAATCTAATAGAAAAAATATCATTGTTTGCAGATACCATGCAGAACAGCAATGAGAGGAAGGTTTCCACTCAATGGAACTTATTTTCAAGTTAATGAGGTAAGTGGTGTAATATTTTTTTCCCCTTCAATAATAAATTTTTATGTGATATTCACTTAGCAACTCAATAAAAACCCTGCAAAGAATGATATAATAATTTAAAGAAAATCTGATTATTGTTCTCTTGCAGGTTTTTGCAGATAACAAGTCCAGTAAAGACCCAATTGTTGTTCCCAGGAGTTGGTTGTGGAACCTAAGGCGAAAAATTTGTTACTTTGGAACAGGCATTTCGACAATATTCCGAGGTTATGAAGCTTATCACCTTTTAATTTAAGTAGAAAACTAGCTAGAATTTTAATGAAAATGCTGACAAATGACTTTGTATTTATGCTAGATTTGACGACGGAGGAGATACAATTTTGCATGAGTCAAGGTATGAACAGCACAATTATTTCTTTTCAAGAAAAGAAGAAATCTATATTCCGAAATATCTTTCATGATGTCTAATAAATATTAATACCTATCCCTAAGAACAACATTAAGAATTTGCTGAAGTTGTGAGACTAATACTACTTAAACCAAGAATAAACTAAAATCGGGTTTTTCACTTTTTCGGACAAAGCTTCAAGTTAGCTCAAAGCTGGTTAGATCGATCTCAATACAAAGACAATGTCAGTAAATGTTGTCATAGATCATTTATATAGAGAGCCTTTTCCTTCTATTGTACCATAAGGCATGAATCTAGACGGAAAATATCGTCTAATGGTGCCGGGATATAGTTGATTGATGTTATGTTTCATTGCTATGTTGCAAAGAATCTTTCCTGCATTTTGATCTCCCTTAATTCTGTGATATTTTCTCCATCAAACACGGCGTCATAAAATTAATAAATGCCTTTTGTCTTCACTAATGATATGTAAATTTCGACAGATTTTGACAGCACTATATGTATTTTCATGACAAAACTTGCACGCATCATGACTAGGTTAGTGTTTCACAAAATATCCAGATGTCACTAGTATCTATCTGAGAATTAAGTTTTCAGCTGTAACATACAAAGGCTTCAATCAGATGGACCTTGATCTAGACTAGGATTTTTCCTGCATTTTGAACTCACTTATACTATGATATTTTCTCCACCAAACACGACATCATAAAATTGATAAATGCCTTTTGTCGTCACTAATGAAAGGTAAATTTCGACAAATTTTGACAGCACTATATGTCCATGAAAATAATTGACACAACTTGTAAGCATCATAACTGGGTTAGTGTTTCACTAAATATCCAGATGTCACAAGCATCTACCTCAGAAAATGTAATCAATGCCACAAAATAGTAATAGAAGTTGTCTTGACAAAATATCATATTTTGTCAGTCTTGTTTGTTTTTGTTTTTGACAAGATATCATGCATGCCAGTAACACAACTAGAGAAGTTGACACTGATTTTGCATCTTGATATTATTGTAGAAGGCTATGCTACCAAAAAGTTTTTGAAATTTTACAGGAACAGTATGTGTCCGGGGATTCGACAGAGAAACAAGAAGAGTAGAACTTCTATATAAAAGATTACATGTTCCTGCAAGTCAAGCAACAAAGAAAAAGTCAAAACCAGAGAACAAGGACTGACCATGCTGATCAAGTTGGAAAGAGAAATTCTTTAATCCTATTTCATATTATCAATGCCCTAAAATCATTTTAAGAGTTTAGATGAAGTACATTTGAATGCAGAGAAATGACATCAACTATGTACATATGGAAGCACTATTTTGAATGGTTCCTAGTTCTGCAATGTCATTCCATTGTGATATATCATATAGACTCATAAAAGCATTCTTTCACTGTTTTCATTTCATTCACACATTAACAGTGTTTGGATTTCATGGGAGTACAATATAACACAACAAGCGGCCATATTTTAGAAAGCAAAAGAAATACAAGCCATGAATATTCACAATAGTGGAGAAAGAAAAAAGACTCGCACTATACAAACTCAGGCACTTATTTTCTTCCAAAACAAAGTAAAAGCAGAGAGATGGGGAGACAGAGAGGAGGTACTCAATACTCATGAACTGGTTCATGTTTGTGTCTCTTGGCCAGTGAAGTCATGACTCTGGCAGCAATCACCTTCCTCACCAGCATCTCCCATTTCCCTTCACCTCCTTTGACTTTCACCTCCTGCATTCCATCTTTGAACTGCCTGTAAATTAATTAAACCATCAAATCAGTAAACACGGATATGAATATATAAGTCCAGGTCTCATCTATGGGAGATACCCACTTGCATAGAGGAACCTTGCAAGGTTCAGGCTGATCACAAGTATACGAGTGAAGACGAAAGAGTTGCCACATGCGCTTGCAGCGAAAGCAGCCACCCGGGGTTCGTTTGCGGTCACAGACGGCGAAGTGCTTGATGAGATGCTGCAGGCCTTGGCAAGTGTTGAATTTGGAACAGGGGCCCTTGCTCTTGCTTGGTGGCTCACCATCACAAGGCCCCACGTCTGTGCAGCCTTCTATGCATATGTGCTGAAGGCATTCCATTGCTTCGCTTAGTTCAATATATACCTGTTCCTGCTCTCTCTTCCTCCTTCTCCGCTTCACCCTCTGCAAAAAGTAGCATGAACAATCTTATTAGTTGAAGTAATTTGATTTTCTCAATCATGTGTATTTGCTGATCAAGAATGATATATATATATATATATATATATATGTATTTGCAGACATGTTCATGCAAAATGGCTTATTTACATTCCTGCTTATTTCAATGCAATTTGTACTGACCAGATTGCTAAACTTTCGCTTTAAATAAAAGTAGCATTACTTTTTACATGCAACTACTATGCATATGGGCACAACCCAAAGGCATTTTAAGAGATGCTCAAGCATATTTGTCTCCATCATTCCGTCGAAAATAATAATGAAGCATGCTCTTCATGGGCATGTTTTAATAAAGCAGCAATTGAGAGCAACGCCACATCAAAAAGATTCCAAAGAACCGAAAGTAGCAAAATGGCCTTGCCGTCTCACATACTAATATCCTATTGTTGGCCTAGGTTTGTCCATACTAGAAGCAAAGCTAAGTTAGCTAACTTACCCAACTTTGTTTCTTAGCAGCCAAAAGTCTTGGCTACACTGGGCTAGCTTATCACATAATTATTAAGATCCATGTAAATTATTTTAAATCTAATAGTCGCCTAACACAGACAAAGGATTATCAAAGATACATTTTAATTGCTTTTACATCTAATTGTCACCAAACACATGTTCAATGATTTTGATTCAGGAATCCAATGCAAAATGGAACTGCCCAGAGTTAAAACATAGATAGAACTTGAGACAAGTATTAGAAAAAGATAAAGTCTTCATTATTAAATTCCAGGACATGAGACTGACACAGGCGGAAGTGGGGGAGAACGCACCAACATTGGAAGACCTTAGGAAAGGACACAGACAGCTGGTCTTCTCCAATAAAATCACAATCATATCACAAGAGTTCCATGGTCACCCAACAATAACCACTAAAAAAAATGCTAACTTTCAACCAACAAACTAAACAATTAACATGAAGACAAGTTGCCAAACAAAAATTAAAATGCAGAACTATGAAAAAAAAAAAAGAAAACTTTAGTTAGTACTAACCGAGTCAGATTCCTGAAGGAACTGAAGGATCTCAAGCTCCAGCCAAGGATCATTAGCCTGGAGGAATTGCCAAGCCTCAGTTTGCTCCACAGAGCTGAAGTCCTTAGCCAAGAACTTCATGCAGCGCAGGTAAAGCCAAGGGGCATCACATTGCCTAGCCAGCTGCAGCACATCCACCACCGTCTCCGCCGTGAGCCGCACCGCCAGCCCAGCCTCGCACGCGCGCTTCAGCTGCCCCACTTGGTACACGTGTGAAAGCACCAGCAGATGCATCCCATACTTGTCCACTTCCTCCTCGTTCTCCGAAAACCTGCCCACCCAATCAATCCCAACCGTTCAATCCAAATCATTTTTTTTCATAAAAATTAATTATTTAATTAATTAAACTACAACCACTAACCACACACCGCCTCGCCGCACAGAATTTTTTTTATTTTTTAAATTGAATAATTTATTTTAAAAGAAAAGGAATAGAAAATAAATAAATTAATTAACTAGAAAAAATGATAGCAGTGCCAAGTGTAATGCATGATGTCAAAGGGAGACAAAAGAAGACCCAGCAATGAAAAACGTGAGCAATAATGGCATGCAGTCCCACATTGACTAGGAAAATTGGGAAACTTTCAAAAAAGTATGTGTGCAAGAAATCTTACTTTGAATTTGAAATTTTCATTTATTTATTTATTTTTGACAAAAAAAATTTTGATTTTTCATAATAAAACAAGGATTAAAAAAAACTATGTCATTTTGTTCCTTGTACTACATGAATTTGACGTTATGCCTACTCAAATATGACACATAGTTAACTACATCCACATTAGTCTTAAACTTCAAAATTACAGATTTATATAATTTAACTTTGAAAAAAAGATTTTTTTTATTTAATAATAAAAAATAATTATGATTTAAATTTTAAATGTAATTCGCAGGCAAGACAAAAAAAAAAAACAAGGAGTTCCAATTCTGAAATTGGGACCAGTATACACCTTTGCAAGATTCATGAATTTACAAAGGTTTCTTTTTGATAAAAAAAAAAAAAAAGAAAAGGAAATATCAAAGTTATTACTCACAAAACCCCTTGATCTTGTAAATTATTACAAGCACAGAGGTGAGAAGTAATTTCAAACTTTTCAAGCTGGTCAGAATAAAAAATCCCTTTCTTCTCCTCCTCCATCATCAGAGAACAAAGCTTGAAAAATTAAAAATTAAAAATTAAAAAAAAAATTAAAAAAAGAAAAGAATCAGAGATCACAAACCTGGAGGAGTAGAGGAAGCGAACGAAGGCGAGAACAGCATCGCAAGGAACGCCAAGAACTGGAATGACTTTCGCTGAGCTCCGCCCTCGCTTCAAAGGCCGCTCCAGCAAGCTCTGCAGCACCGGAGACACAGATGCCTTCATTGAAACCATGGATCCAAGATCAAAAACAACAACAACGAATCAGAGAGATCCTCAATCATCTCAAAACCAAATGCAAAGAAAACAGATTAAAAAAACAACATACAAGAATAGATGAATCAACCGAGATGCTCCGCCTCCCTGATGTCACGATCTTCACATCAGGACCTAAGATTTCGCCGTCTCCTTCTCCCTCCGACTTCGAGACGAGATGGATCGGCATGGCGATGGTGCCTGGGAGGATCTTCATCTCTCCAATGCTCGTAGCTCTGCTTCTCTTTCCTCTGAGATTGGATCACTTGGAAGGACGAACGAGGCTTCCAAATTCCAATGGTGCTCGAGATCTCTCGATGATGCTTGTATTTATAGAGGAAGCCATCACTCCATCCTGAAGGTGGGATATTTTGCAGCTATAACCCTGAAAAATAGTTTAATTCCATAATGCCAAGTGCCAATTTACTTTTATACCCTTAATTTATTGTTTAATATTATTGAAATTATTTGAAATACCCGTTATTACAGTATTGTGCATATATTGTACTATTTATATAGATAAAAAAAAAATATAATAATACTGTTTATGGGTTCTTTGTGAAAGATGTCATTTTTTTTTCTTTCCAGAGTTACATAGCAGAAAATTTATTAATTTAATTTAGCTTTTAAAATATTTTCGTTAAGACGATGTAACTGTTTGTCTATTAACATTTTTTTATAATGCAGAGACAGTATTTGTTACATTTTCATAAAAAAAATATATTATTTAACAATAAATTTATATGTATATATTATTGTGAGACATAGATGGTTTTTGATATTAATTTTGTTTTAAATCAAGAAGATATTTTGGTAAAACGTAAGGCATATAAATGAATTCTTATGTTTTTGGGAATTGAATTAGGTTTTGATGTTGAAAGTAATATCTGTGTCGCAGGAAAATTGAATCATTTAGAAGATATTATTTCCACACCAGTGATGTCATGCCATATGTATGAATGCCATAAATTGGAACTTATTATTTATTAATTATATTAATAAAATCACGGTTCATAAAATTAAGAAGATTTATTTTTTATTAATCAAATAATATATGTAAAGCCATATTTAATAATAAAGATCAGGTTGTGCAAAAATTGTTGTTTTGTCCAAATATGTAAATTTTTACAATTATTTGTTATAATTTTTGGGGAATATATCCACTTTTATCAAAAAAAAAAATGGAATATTTGAAATATTACAGATTTTTTTTCTAATATCATACATTGAAACTTAATATATTATCTTAGGATTCATGTTAATTAATACTTATTATATAGATAAGATTATAATTATTTGACTTTTTAATTATATAAAATCTCGGCTATAATACATATCAATAGATATTAGACATGCAATTAATTTTGATGTAAAATTCACAAGCTTTTTATTAAATTTTTTTTTTTATTGTTATAACTAGTTATAAAAAAGAATATATAACCAAGCCGGTGAGAAGGTATTAAACATCAAAAGTTGTTTTAAAGTGTCAAATAAATTTTAAATAATAAAACAGTGACAAGTAATTTTATTAACTTTCCAGGGGCGGGAAGTAAAAAACGCGCCTTTTATAATTAAGGTATTCTACAAGGGTACATAAGCGAAAAAGAGCAAAAGCGAAAAGGGAAAATATAAATATAATCGCTGACGTGGCGATCTAAACGGCATCTCATCGCCGAACAGACGCGTAGTTACGTGTACGCGTATTTTGATACGGTATACGGTATCCAAAGACCCCACCGCCGATTATAAAGCGGCTTTTCGTGGCTGGAAGCGCCTCTTTAGCTCAAGTGTCTACGCTGACGTGGCACTCTCCCATCCTCGTTCTCATCCGTACACCTCAGCGCCTCATCCAACTGCCTTGACATGCTGACCCCACGTGGCATACGGGGCCCACCAAATACAATTAAGTATGGGGCCCACTTTTGTCGGAGCTTTAGAGGAAGAGGGAAATATCTTGGTAGCTTATTATTAATAATTAAGTTTAGGTTTGATATCATTGTCATTATGAACCACTTGATGAGCGCCACGTGGACATGAGATGAAGATTTTTTATTATTTTATTGCCACTTTTTCACTTTTACCAATTTTTTTTTTCTCTACTTGCAATGAAAAGTGTTTATTGTATTTTTAAGGACCACTTTAAATTAATACAATTGGGTTTATAGAAGCCCTTGCAATTGGGATTGAGATGAAATTAAAATTAAAATTAAAATTAAAAAAAAGGAGAAAAAAATTGAAAATTAGGGTTTCATGTTGTTTCATGTAATTGGCTTTTGGGGAAACCCAAACCACGCCAGGTTATCATTAAAACAGTATTCATTATTAATTATCTGTTATAGTGAGAACTGATAAATTATTTCCTGATTCTCAAATTTTATTTATTTAATTAAAAAATTGCTACATTAACTTATGAAAATTAATAATAAAAAAATTCATGCCAAAACCATAAAAAAAAAAAAAAAAACAAAGCTAGCAGTTCTAGTATGATGCAAAAATTTTCTCATTTAATGAGTAATAATTAAATTAAAAATTAATCAATCCGAAGAAAATTTTTCTTTACAAATGATCAATTTCTTGTCCAAAAGCGAAGTAGTTTGATATACCTTTTTTTTTATTATTATCAGTCAAAATTAATTTTATTTTTGTGTGTTTTTCATCGAATTATTATTATTATTAGTTTCAAATTATAGACTTAAGAAATTTAGTTATTTATTTCAAAAGAAATTTAGTTATGGCCAAGTAATTAAATTTAGTTTACTATTGTGATTATAAAACACTTGATGAGGGTCACGTGCAATGGAGATATTTATTATTTTATTGCCACTTTTTGCCCTTGTACCATATTTTTTTCTCTACTTGCAAGGAAAAGTATTTACATATATTTTATGGACCACATAAATAATTAATTAATTAATGCAAGTGGATCTATCCTTTGCAGTTGGGATTGAGATAAAATTAAAAAATAAAAAAAAGGAAAATTTTGAAAACTAGGGTTTAAGGTTGTCCCATGTGATTGGCTTTTGGAGAAACCCAAACCTTGGGGACATAATTATTATTAATTTTAAAAAAAATCTTAATTTTATTTTATTTATTTTAATGAGTAGTTTAAAATCAGATTTGGTCATCCGGGAAATAAAATTTTCGGCAAATAAAACTTCTTGATATACCCTCAAATTTTTTATTTTACAAAATAGGTCAAAAACAATTTTTATTTTTTGTGTGGTTTTTTAACATTTTATTATTATGATTATTGTTTCCAAAATTTAGGCATATGAAATTTAGTTAAAATGTTGAATAGTTTATCTTAGAAATATGAAGAGATTAATAATACTCCAAAATTGAATAATTAAAGTGTTTGCCTAAATTTTTAATTTTATTGTTAATTTATTAAACTTCTCATGAAGTTAAATTTTTAGTCAGGGTAGTTTTTAATTCATAAGATGCTTGGTATATAAATTTGGGAGAAAAAAGACAAGTGTGAGGAAAGAAGTAGGTTGCATTCAATGAATCAAATAAATAAGTGTACTCTGTGAGACCACTTGTGAGAGTACTTGTTGGCAAATTCAACTTAAATTTTTTTTTTATTGTTATTCCACCTTAATTACTAAGAGGGAATGAAACTTTTTATTTTATTTTATTTTTATTTTTTATATGAGAGTCAAGTGACTTTCTGTTTAAATATTATCAAAATAATTTGAAATTTTTAATTTATATACTAATCTTATATATTTATGCTTAGAGAATAGATTAATATTGGACGGGCAACCATTGTTTTTAAACTTACAAATTTAATAAATTAACAAAAAATAATATAATAGAAAAAATTCCTAAAAGAAAATCTTTTTAGTGACAAGTCAATATTTTGTGCGGATGGAGCACTTGATAGGATTGCTCAAAGCCATATTGATTCATAAAATAACTTGAGGCCATTTCTAATATATATATATATATATATTAAAAAAATTAATATTTTTTTTTTACTTTTACAGATAAGTCATTATACATCATACATGAGATATGATTCGCCCTATCAACCTCTCACATGGGACTTTTGTATCTTATTATTAAACTCTACCAACATTGGCAAAAATGGATAATATTTAATAAACAAGCAAGTGATTGGAAATCACATAAAGCAAAAGAAACAAACTACTTTAAAAGCCATCCACAAACAATATAGTAAATATAAATAAATTTTTTTGAAAAAATCAAAGTTGGAAATTTTAGTTTTTAAGGTTGGTTGGTTGAATCCAATATCATATCATATCAGGCATAAATAGCAGCTTATCCATTTTATTATTTTTGTTAAAAAAAAAAAAAAAACATAACCCAACGGGATTAGTTTTATTGAATAAAACGTTAATAAAAAGATTTAAAAGGCTCAAATTCAAGTTTTACTTGACAAAGTGGTAATAACGGGTCTTCAGTTGTGAGTGATGACTTGTAGTCTAAACCAGTGTTATTAGGTGAAGATGTATAGGTTGGACAATCAAATTTTTTATTTGTGCATACGTCTTTAATTGTATATGTGCTTGTCACATTTATAAAAAAAAAAAATAACAATAAGATAATCAACTCTATACTTTTCGTATTCATTCATTGAAAATCAAATAATCCAAATATTTTTTTTTTTTTTGCATCTATTGCATTAATGATTGTGCTTGTTAAATTAAATTCATTACTTTTCTTGAACGCTATATTTAATAAGTGAAAAACAAAATATGATTAATTGGAAAAATAATTAATTTTCTTATTAAATGTTTGTCGACATAAATCAAGTTTATACACCATGATCATGTAAGCTTTGTTGTTAAGTCTAATAGATAAGTCTTTATTATTAGACCCACATAGTATTATTTAAACCCACCATGATCAACACATGCATATGTTTATACACATTAAAAGATTGCATTTGACCATCGTGCCAATTTATGGTTCAAAAATTAAGTAATCAATAGCCTCTAAAGTCTAATTAAAATATATATATATATATATATATATATTTCCTTTGTGTTAAAACAAATAGATAGATGTGAATGATTAAGTTGTTAGGCGGAAAAGATATATCAAAATGATTTTTTTTCTCTTCTTTAAAGGGAAAGTAACTTAAAGTCCTCAGCCCATTGACTTTGGTAACCTCTCCATATATCAGTCCCTCATTTTCAGCTGAACTTTATACATGACCCCGTAGACTAAATTTATAATTGATAGAAAAATCAATAATATAATTTATGATAAATATATATATATATATATATATATTTTTTTTTTTGGCACCAAAGGAGTCTATAAACTAACAGCATTGTCCCACTATAAATATAGTATTAGAATGGGACAATATTCAAAAGTCATGAGTTCAAATCCCGTTAGATGCTGATAGTAGGCTTCCTGTTGTGAGTTTATGTTTGTAATCCGAGCTCCGTTTTTTCCCGTACAAAGTGTAAATTAAATTCATACCTCATGTGCATGTCTTTAATAATACTTGTTATTTTTGTTATTAAAAAAAATTGCCCAAGACCACCCTATTCTGGTGGTGGTCAAATCATAGATGTACTAACTCGAATCCCTTGAGAAAAAAGAAAAATGGTATAAATTCGAAACTCATGTAAAATATTAACTCTGTAAAAGTTTGAACTCTTTGCGTAAACTTTACTTAAAGTGAGGGGCTCATAAGATATTAATGCTAAACATGCTTCTCAACTAATGAAGGGCTTGCCCCCTTTGTTAATTTTTTTTAAAGAAACTCTTAACACTATTATTAAGATTAATGGCATTGGTAATAATAAATTAGAAATCTAGGCCCTTTACTAATTATAATAATCATAAGTTATTCTGATATACATAAATATTGCTTTCTATCCTTGCAATAATTCTGTTATATGACATTTCACTACTCATTTATTATCAAGTTTAAGAATTATATAGAAAAATAAATAATACTATTATTAGAAAATTTAAAAAATTACAAAGAGTCTAAAGTCTCACATAATTGACTAGATGAGAAAAAAAATTAAAAAAAATAATTTTTTTTTATGATATTTTACTCATTTAATATTAATTTTAAAAAAATATATAACCACCGTCCAAAACAAAATAAAACCCTTCCGTGGAAGCAATCACATGTGGATATCATTTATTCTAGATATGAATATCTCCGTCCAAACTTATATATATATATATATATATATAATCCCAAGAAGCAATCCCATGCAGAGATAATTCACAATACCCTTTTTAATTTTTTTTTTAATTTCTTTGCTCTAAATTTATAAAAAAAATATTAAGGAAATATTAGTCAATTCCAATAATAATGGAGTTAATTTTTTTTTTTTTTAAAAAAAACCTGTCATTGAGTGTTTAGACAAATCACCCAATAACAAACATAATAAAAGTCTAAGGATGATGTAAATTTGGCATTATATATGGCTTAGCAAATGCTCTTCATACTTGTTATTAGTTCCATCAAGAGCATCTTAAGCACAACAAATACTTAATTTTTTAATTCATTTTTCAAAGTATTATTTGTATATTTCTAGAAATTCATACAAGTTGCTTTTATTGTATTTATTATTAAAACATGGAAACAAATTATTAATCACTTTAAAATTTTAATAGTTTTAAATTTTTTATTAATTTTATATTAAATAATCAATTTCTTTGATGGAAAAGGGTATACTTTTTTTTTATACAAAACAAATACCCCTATTAGAAATAATATGAAATAAACTAATGTTTAAAAAAAAAAAAAGAGTACAACCTTTTTTTCCCCTTTTTCTATATTTTTTGGTGACAATTCAAAGTCAGGATAAATAGTCAAAGATTTACAAGGAGCAAGCTACAAAGAATTATTATTAACATCATTATTAAATGTATTATCTCTAGAATTTAAGTTTCATGAAAGTGGAAATATAAATTTCAAGCACAATACTCTGAAAAAAAATAGCAATGTTATATATAATGCTTACTTTCATCACATTTACATCTTTTTTTTTAAAAAAAAATTATCAGTGAATAAATGTTCAGAATGTTCATAAATTTCAAGCTAAGCATAAATTTAAAGCAAGTGAAGAAAGAAACACAAGTATTACTGAAATCACTTCCTTCTACATTTCTAAAAAACAGTCTCTGAAAAACATCAAAGTACTGCCACTGTTCATATTATTATTCATCACACAAACAACCTACAAAAAAACATCGAAAACGATCACTGTCGGCCAAGCACACACATAAACATTATGCGATGAAGACGGCATCACTCGAAAGCTTTCAGGGAATGGTTCACACAAGTAAAGCCTCCGTCGACAATGAGGTTCAGCGCGCTAATGTATCGAGATTCATCGCTTGCCAAGTAAAGTGCAGCTTGTGCTACATCATTCGGCATAAGATCGACACCTTTCAAATTAGCATGACTGCTAATGAAAGTAAGAAAACCCTCCAGTGCATCTTCAGACCTCTCACTCTCCGGCAAATGAGGCATCGAGAGACCTGTCGGCACTGCATAAGGAGAGACACAGTTCACACGGATGCCGTGCTTTCCTAGCTCTGTTGCCACACTCTTGGTGAGACCCACCACCGCGTGCTTTGAAGTCGTATACCCATGCGGTCCTGCACCACCGATAACACTTGACACACTAGCCATGGAGATTATCGAACCTTTTTTTTGTGGAATCATGATGCGTGCAGCGTGCTTCATTCCGAGGAAGACACCACTCAAATTGACGTCCAACACGCGTTTGAACTCGTTAAAGTCCACATTGCGTATGTCGATCACTTTGTTGCCTGTGATCCCTGCATTGTTGATCATGATGTCGAGGGTGCCGTACTTCTCAGCTGTGAAGTCAACTGCCCGGCTAACATCTTCTTCGATGGTAACATCACAGTGGATGAAGGCAGCATAGTTGTCGCCGCCTAGAGACTTAGAGAGAGCTTGGCCAAGGTCATCTTTCACATCAGCAATGCAAATCTTAGCACCATGTTGCCGAAAAAGCTTGCAGATGCCCTCACCGATACCAGAAGCTCCGCCAGTTACAAGAGCAACTTTGCCTTCCAACCTTGAAAAAATAGATAGAAGATATAAGGGTCAAGCATATCTACCACCAACAGCAGTGTTCGAGTAGACGAAATTTTAATTAGAGGCAAATCAGTATCAAGACATTACAAATTGAAGGATAAAATAGACAAATGGAAATCCAAATCTTGATGCTCTTTTGAGATAAGATACACAAATAAATTGAACATTCTATCACATAAGAAAAAATTAATGTAAAAAAGAAAGGCTATGCTATCCATGTTCTTAAGAAATTAACATAAGAAACTTCATAAAAGGATTTGAATAGGAGAACATGATTTCAAATCTCTAAGAACTCTATACATTCAAATGTGACAGATAAAGTGAAAGAAAAGGGTATGAAAGGTAAAGGCTAAAGTTTATATAATTTTCACTTGTAGTATAAATATACAATGATTCTATGGACAAAAGATATAAAAGAATTTCAAGAACTACAATTCTACAAAAATTGCAGAGCTTAACAACATAATCTCAACTTCACAAAATCTGATTCAAGATACAAAACTTTAAAATATTTCCTCACTTCATCTCCTCTGGAAACAACTTGAACCAATAAATTATTTACAATATTTATACATAAATAACAAATGCATAGTAAGAACATCAGTATGCAGCTTGTAGCATTCAAGTGAACACAACAATTGGCCTTGTCAGGGGATTAGGAAAAGAAAAATGTACATAAATGGTCGGCAAGTGTGTGTTTACTTGTGCATTAATGTGTGAGTGCATGCATGTTTTGACCCATGAAAAGCATTTTAGAGGACTTGGTGAACTAATTTTTGTTCAACAGTTGCTCTTTCCCAACTTCAAGCTGAATGACATTTAATAAGGAGTTTAGATTTAAAATGTTCAAAAATTTGAGCCCATTTTGAATGGGGATTAGAAAGACATTTGTGGCAATCTTTCTATAAATTGTAAAGTGATTCAATAACATGTTAAAATCAACAGTCAGTGCAGAACTAATAAAAAAGTAGAGCATTATTATCGCTCAAAAGTGTAACCAAATTTTAGTAATAAATTACAAGTAAAAACACTAAGCAATACACATAAATGCCATTGATTTAGACAAAATAAGACTGAAATCATAATAAATCAAGTTAACATCACTATTTAATTCAACAATTGGAAGCGCACATAGACACAAAACCTTCATCTTCGAATGCTAAGTTATATGAACAAAAATACTCCAAAAAAAAAAAAAAATGTTTGGAGGACACTCTCCACTTTGTATAGCAGCTTCACCATCCTCACATCAAAATATAATTATGATGAAAGCCTCTGATCTATGATTTCTTTCTTCAGTCCATAGCGCTCAAAGTAGTCGATCTCCTTATCCTCTTCTCTAATACATAACTAAACCCCACACGCCACCAATCACAAACTGTACCCACATTTGGCCTAAAAGCACTCTTCTTCATTTCAAATTAGCTTTCTTTATCTTATTCAACTTTTGTTATTAGCTACACTACTAAGCAGAGGTGGTCTTTATACCCTCAATAAGAAGCATAGACACAGATTGAAGCAAGACATCATACACTTGTACCTTTACATGGTTTCAGGCAGTGAATTATGTGTAATTTCACTAAGAACACTAACAGCATGACTTTTTTAGGCATAAACAAAGGCAAGCATCAAGAAACCATTGCAAATCATTGTGTATCACTATCTGAATATTATTTCTCCTTCGTAGCATACCACTGAAAAATCTCACTATTACTCAAAAGGTTAGATACACAGGAATTCCCCTCCAGATTACAGTAAAAAAAAAAAATCAAACACAAAAGAAATTCTTAAAAAGAGATTTCCAAGTAGAGTTCTGATACAAACTTGGTATCTTGCAATCTTAGCTTTTACAAAACATATTGAAACCAGATTCACTTGAACAACAATAACAAAGATTCTATGTTAAAATTTTTAGAAAAAAAACATGCCTTTTTTTGTTGTTGATACAGCAATTAGAGACCAAGAAAACCAGAAAAGAACACAAATTTAACTTCAAAAAGACTAATTGAATAGAAAAGTGAAAACATGGAGGAGAAAGGAGAAATCTTTGGGAGTGTCTACCTTTGTGAGGAGGTTGAAGATGCCTCTCCACCACTAGACATGGCTTGAAACTCTTCTTGGATCTCTCTCTCTCTCTCTCTCTCTCTCTCAGAGTCACAAAGCTGAAAAAGGAAAGAGTTTGGCAATATCATTGACTGTAATGTGATAAAATAATAATATATATATATATATATATATAATATAATATAAAATATAAAACAAAAGCTCAAGAAAAGAGAAGAAAAAAAGTCAATTTTTTAATAAATACAATAAAATAATAAATAGATCAAATGAAGATAACTACACTACCTTAGAAACTCCACACAATGTTTCTCCAACAAAGGCATAATAATATATAATATAATATAAAACAAAAGCTTAAGAAAAGAGAAGGAAAAAAAAAATCAATTTTTTAATAAATATAATAAAATAATAAATAAATCAAATGAAGTTCACTTCTAAATTTCTAATAGGACCTCCACCCACTGTTTGTAAAAAAAGGCATCACTTTGGAAGAGACAGTGAACAAGTGGTTTAAATATTAATATTTTATAGTTTCACAATTGACACTTGTACACTTGCACTGTTATGGTTCAAGTTTATTTTTTGTGGTATTATTAAATTATCTTTTTAATAAAAATATAAGTGCTTAATAGAAATATAACTATTAACTTTTTTTTTTCAATTGATTAGATTTTTAATAAAATAAATTTAAAGAAAAACTTGTTATTAATCAAATAATAGAATTCTTAAACATAAAAAAAAAACAGTGGGCATTAAATGAAATCCTACCAGAAAAACACTAAACTAATAATATATTAGTTATATATAAAACTAATGTTGAGAAAGATAGAAAATGAGTAAATCATTTATATATATAAACCTCCAAAAAAAAAAAGGTCACACTCTGCTAATAAATGCACTGTATAATCACTTATCAACTGGAAGGTCTTATCCCCTACATTTCTAAATGAAACTAGAAGAATAGTATTTTCTGAAAATATATATATATATATATATATATTATAGTCATAGTTTCAAGTTTGATATAATTATTATATCCCATAGGAGTGATCCACAATTAGTGACAATCCCTCTTTTGCCCATCTCTATTTCAATGAAAAAAGGAAACTAAAGCTCTCATTTTTTTTTTTTTTTTCATATTTCTTACAATTCATCCACGAATAGTGAAAATTTCTCTTTTGACTATCCCTATTTTGATGAGAGGAAATTAAAACTCTTTATTTTTTGTTGAGTAGTTGCTCATAAATCTTGAATGAGCCTCTAAAAATTTAATTAAATAAACAAATTTTTATTCTATGTCTCCCGCCTGTATATCCTCATTTAACTTTGGTAATTAAATAGAATTAACTTTAATGAATAACTAATAGATCTCTCTTTATTCAATTATTCTTTCTTTTCTTTCTGTTAATAAAAAAATAAAGCGTATTATTCTGGTAGATTAAAATAAAATTCCCATGGCTTTTGTTATTATGACCTTCATAATCATGATTTTTTATTCTTTCCAGACATTTGAGCAAATTATCTTGAAAATAAAACAAAGATTTTGAACAATGACCATTGTACAACAATTTTAAAAAAGAATGTAGTGCAACTTGGTAGCACGGTTTTTCTGAATACAAAATATCACATGTTCAAATCTTGTCATCCCTACTTATTATTATTTTTATTCTTTAGAAAGTAAGGAGGGATTAATTTAAATCAATTAAAATCCAATATAATTTTGAATTATTCCAAACTATATGTATATGTAATAACCATCAACTAAAATGAGACAATATGCAATATTAGTACATACTCTAAAATCTCAATAGTTAATAATGCACATAAATATGATGTTATTGAGCTATGCAACTCTTTCATACATATCATTTATTTAGTATTAGAAACTTGAGTTATTTAAATAATTGATTTCGAATGCGGATTCAAATAATAATAAACATCTATTTAATTTGAAGTTTTTACAGGGTATCTATGTAAAAGCTCTAAATTAAATATCCGAGGACTAAAACATAATAATAGTCTTGCATCATTTAGGGCTCCATTTTGGGAACTAGGGTTTCAGTGTCGTCATGAATCCTCTCACGCTTGTGAAGCGAATTCAGAAGATAAACTCAACCGAGGCTTCGCTTGGGATCTCCGACGAGGCTTCATGGCACGCCAAGTACAAGGATTCCGCTTACGTCTTCGCCGGCGGCATCCCCTACGACCTCACCGAAGGCGATCTCCTCGCTGTTTTCGCCCAGTGAGCCTTTTTCATTCCCTCTCTTTCATTCACTCACTTTCTTGCTGGTTTTGTGATTTTAGAGTTTGGATGATTTACCATTGTTTTTTATTGCCTTCTTGAAATGCATTGATTGATCCAATTGATTCTGAATTTAATGTTCTTTTATGTGAACAATTTGCATATATGTCGTTGAAAATGTTTGCTTTTTTTTTTTTAAAAAAAAAATACTAAATGGAGCCTGTCTGCTTGAGATTTTTTGTGATTTATGACTTGTTTGATGAATTTGTAGATATGGAGAGATTGTTGATGTTAATCTTGTGAGAGATAAGAGTAGTGGGAAGTCCAAAGGTTTTGCCTTTATTGCATATGAGGACCAGAGGAGCACGATCCTCGCTGTAGGTTTGTTGTCTGCTATAACTATTAATTTGATTAAGAGAAGTAATAAAAATGAAATTTTTAATGACATTTTGCAATTGTCTTTGTCCACATAATCTGTTGTAGATAATCTAAATGGGGCGAAGATTCTTGGTCGAATTATAAGAGTGGATCATGTGAGTAACTACAAAAAGAAAGAGGAAGAGGAGGAAAATGATGAAGAGAGAGAGCGGAAGCGGGAGGCGCGTGGGGTCTGCCGTGCTTTTCAAAGAGGTGAATGTAACAGGGGAGCTTCATGCAAATTTTCTCATAATGAACAGGTTAGTGATTTTATTCTTGAAAATCCCTATAGGCTTCTTTTAGAAATTGGGTTTTATTAATCAAATTGGAGCAGTCAGTAGACCAAGCATGGCCTAAAATTATCCATTTCTACCCCTTTCTCTGTAGTAGAAAGATTCAATAATTAGTACTTATCTGTTGCTTGCAGGACATTATTGATTTGGGTTGGAAAACATTGACATGTTAGTATGTTACCTTCGAACTGCCTGTTTAATATTCATTGTTAACCTTATCTTTCGTGTGTCATTATCCTGTTTGAGAACAATCTATCATTAAAAGTAAGCTCAAACATCTTTGGGAAAACAATTAATGACTAACACAACGGAGATAAAGGCTCATTTGTCTGTGCACAACAGCAACAATGGTGTGGTAGATCAAATAGAACAAATACCATTCTGAACCAATGAAACCTTCTTGGTGTCCAAAAATCCTTTCAAATGAATTACTTCAAGCAAAATTTCTTATTTATATAGTTATAGGAGTTTTCAATGATTTTGAAATGAATACACCTTCTGATATTTGGGCTTGTCTGCAACAGCAATACTATTGATAAAATTTCTATATTTGATAATGTATTACTTTTCCACCAGTTTATATATCTACTTCTTTCAATCTGAGTATCAAGATTTTGGTGGGCAGATATGCAATTTGGTTGGTTTGTAGGAACTAAAATAATATTTGTTTTGTTAGTGCATCCTATGTTTTCTTCTCCATAAGTTTAACTTGTCAACAATTGTCTCATTAATGATTAACTGAAGCTTATAGGTTTCCTAAATGTTTTACAAAGCACCATTGAGTGCCAGTCTTAACATTTGATTCCGGTAGTGATTTCGTCTAAAGAATTAGTATTCTTGGAACAGAGCAGATCTTCTTTCTGTGGATAAAGTAGGCTCAATAATCTTGTAGTTTCCTAGTCTTTCTTGGTTCTAAAATACTTGATTTTACTACTTAATTATGGGATTCTTCTTTATTGTAACTTGGGAATAAGCTTGTTTATTTATTTATTTATTTTTGAAACTCAGTGAATGTGTTGAATCCCCTACTAGTTAATTTTTGAATGAAAAAACTCTCCCTTCAAAAATTAAATCATTGATCTAGAAGTTTATGTAGTTTCTTTGTGCATGTCCCTGTTCCATCTGAGCACTACCAATGCAATTTGCATCCTGTGAATGGGTTCTGGTATATTTTGCCTTTCTAGTTTCTGATCAATACAGTTTTGATGGCCCATATTGTTTATCACACTTCCAGTATGTACTTTACACCAATTTACTCTTGTCAACTTAGTTCACTTGTTGATCAATACAGTAATTTCAGCTGATATGCCACTATGCCATCCTTCCCCCTCGGTTTACCTGCAATTCATTTCTTATCACATTTGCCATAACCAAGCTGCACAAATGATTCTTCTCTTGAAGCAGGGATTTCCAAATTTGAACAGCTTTTGTCTATGCTTAGAAGAAATGGTAATCAGACCATGCAACTTTGGTTACTTGGAAACTCATTGTGTTTAGCCAAGAGAAGTTTCTGTGAAACATTGGTTCATTGATAAATTCTTTATGAACTTCCATGTCTTCCAATGCCTTGACATCCATCAGAGTGATTGTGACCTTAATATTATTTGCCTCAAGAAACAATCGTCTAATAGGCAAATGTGCCAATCTTATTTTCCTTGTTGCTGTATACTAGAAATTTCGCACTTCTAGACCTTAATGAGGATCAAAATATGGTAATTAAAAATGTGGTTGGTCAATGCATTTGAAATAAAATAAAGTAATATCGTTTCGGCTCTTCACTAGTGTTTTCCTTCATGATGCCTTTCTTAGTTACTTACTAATGTTTCTCCATGTATAATTTCAGCGAAGTGCGAATACTGGTTGGGGTCCCAAAGACAGCGATTCCAGATGGGATAATGATAAGTATGAAGGCCCTCCTAAGAGCCACAAGACTTTTGATGAACAGAAGCCTAATGCAACATTTAAAGACCGACGGTCGTCTTTATCTGCAAGAAATGAAAATGAAGATAATAGCAAGGAGAAACAAAGGGGACTGAGTTCTTTGAAGGATCGTGATAAACAAGGGTCGTACAAGAGTTTTGAAAAGCAAAGGCACGAAAGGGATTCAGATGATGACAGACATCGGCGAAGAACCGAGGATCGCTCAAGAAGGCACAGACATGATTCAGATCATGAGGATGATCGAGGTAGAAGAGGAACTGAGAAGCAATCACGGGATTCACGGCATGACAAGAACTCTCCACCCCCTCATCGGGGAGAAGATAGAGGACATCAAAGGAGGAGAACAGAAAGGTAGAGTAAATGTTTTACAATGAACCAAATCATGCGAGAAATTTCTGTTTCTAATCAACTGCTACTCATGTATTCATATGTTTGATTTTGGACATTGAGTGGATAAATTATCATGTATCTTGTTGATCATCATCTCATATGAAAGTCTTGAATCATTTCGGAGAATACCCATATTAAACTCTGGCTATTCAATGGGAAAATGTGTGAAATCAGAGTTACATATATATGGTTTTTTTTTTCCATATAAAATAAAAATATTATATATGTAACATTTACATACGCCGAGAAACCGGAGAAGTAATGTCAATAATTTTCTTGGGGGTGGCAAGTAGAAACTATATATATATATCTGCTCTATTTTCTACAGGTTGACAACAAGGTCAAAGGGATCTGTTAGAAGCCAATGACCAATGCTTCTCATCCAACCACAAAAGACAAAACAACCAACCGTTATTAACTGCCACAAATCACCAAAGAAAACTATATATATATACAATCCAATCCCTCCCCTTTCTGCGTTGCCTCAACTTTCTCAATGGCTAACAACAATAACAAGCTCCTCATCTTGGCCTTCATCTTCTTCGCCTTCGCCACCATCATCACCGCCCAGTCTCCAGCTCCCTCACCGCCCGCAGATGAATCCAAGCCCGCTGATGAACCTACTAACAGTGCCCTCTCCCCTTTTGCCGCGGTGCCTCCCAGTGGTGATCTGATAAGTGATATTGCACCCTCCGACGATGGCCCTGCAACCGGGGATGCTGATGCCGCTCCTGTTGGCGCACCGAATGCTACTTACCCTCCCTCAGATAATCCTATAGTTACTGACCATTATAAGGATTACAGTGGGTCAGGCAGCATCAAGGTGGCCACGACTGCCATTGCTTCGGTCTTCCTTTTCACTACTTGTCTGTTATTCTAAGCTGCACCAACTTCCGGTCATGTCTTTGCTGCTTAGAATAATTTCAATTAGATGTGAATCAAGAGACCAAGAAAGAAATTGTTTTTATAGTTTTCTTTTATTTATTTACTAATTTATGAGAAACAAATAAGGCTATCAGGTTTATGGTTTATAGGTTTCTTTTGTGTTTACTCCTTTTTCTGTTTATATATCACATTGAACTACCAAAAAAAAAGATACATGATCATGCACTTATTTTAAGCGAATACAGAATCATGCACAACTTTCAAACATTCCACAGAAAATTATCAATTATTATAAAACTTCTATAAAAAAAAAACATAGCGGAGGAAAATAGAAACCTCCGTTCTATTCATCTTTGAAGTTAGAATTCTGCAGACGTACTAAACTGATGAATTACAGATCGAACTCCAATAAGAGTTCGATTTACCAAAACCATTGGAAAAACCATCAGCATCAAGGTTATACAACTCATTGACTTGGTGACTCAGAACATAATTAGACAGTAATACATCACTAATGTTTCATGTAATGTTTGCCAAGTTCATGATTATATCGTACAGCATATTATGTCCACTTCCCGTTCTTTCATGTCTGAGACAGAGTTGTTCTTTCACGTCTGAGACAGAGTCGATCACGGTGAGCAGAATGTCCCATGTCATTGAAGATTATCCATTGTATAAATAAAGAGAACACCCAAATTCCATCTCTGTTTCTTGAATTTTCCAAGTCCGAAACATCATGAATAGGGATCAGGTTGGTGGTGAATACTTGCAATTTAGGCTCCACGCCATTTTCTTACTGAACAGTTATAAAATCTAAGATCAGAGAAAATATCAACTGATAAAATAATTGGACATGCAACTTTTTAACAGACCAATGCCATAAGAATAATTGAATGCACACACAGCATCCATCACGAAAGTGCATACCGACATATGAGAAGAACAAAACAATGTATCAGTAATTAGGTAGAATTTCCAGTGCTTTGAAAGATTATGTAAAAGGTTAAAATTAATTAATCCGAACGCTCTTTTCACTAAATTCTAGATCAGGAAAAGTGGACCACTTACAACTTCAAAGTCTACAAAATTTCTTGAGATGCCATGTAATGGTGGTTTGGGGAAATGCATAGAGTCATCGTAACAATCCAAAATGTATTTGTCATGAGAGATGGTTATCTGTGTGTTTCACACTAGCATTTCTTTTAGACATGATTGTTGTTTAGAATCAAGCCTCAAGTGACAATTTAATTAATTAGCTAGCAAACAAATAAAAGGAACTTTTGTGATGTAGCATAACATCACCGACCTCAAACTGCTCCATTATCAATCATCCCTCTTAAAACTTTATGAATACAAACGGGAGATTCTTCTTTTTCTGCTGCAGGACTCTTGCCATTGTAGGATTATTTAGAGATTCCTGGCTTAAGCTTATCTTATACCAAGATTAGACTATATCCTAAATCTAAAGCAAAGATCTCTTGTCAAAAAATCTAAAGCAAAAATCAGTCTGCTTGGCTGAAAATATAAGTGAATCTGCAAAAGTAGATGGCTTAGGCCTAAAACCATCGTACAACAGCAAACAGATGGCTAATTCACCCAATAGGATAAAACCAAGAGATGGTATTCCAGACACAAGAAAATTGCATTGGAACTGTCTTTGATCTATTTCCTTTGACTCTATCTAGCTCTAAATCTCCACCATAATATCTACCCCTTTCTGCCTTCCTCTCTCTGGGTCAAAGTTCCAGTAAGTTTGCTCACTTTCATTCAGCATAACACAACACAGAATACTACAGTAACTACTTGCTTTTGTACATGATTGCCAAGTCCTTCATGGTCAAATTTGATCCAAGACAATCTATATAAGGTTCCAACTTAAACTGTATCACACCTGCTGCAGATGGTAGTTCCCATATCCCTCTTGGTTGAACATCAACAAAGCTTTTCTAGTGTTACTACACATGGTATAAATTTTTAAAAAGATTAAACGAAAAGCACCGCCTAATTAACAAGTCCCAAATTTTATAATCCATAAGATGCAGGAGCACAATTGTTTTCTGCAGATGAGGCCATAGGATGGCCGCATAACTCATATATTCCAATTTGCTTCTTGTCAAGCAGGATCAAACAACAGTTCCCCGTTGACACAAATTTCCACGGTTATAAATATGATCAAATATCGGCAACTGCAACACTGATATAATACTGAACCACTGTGTTTGCTTCTCCAGTTGAAAGCGGAACATATCAATTCATTATATAGCTAAACTTTTGCAGCAGTCATATTTACTAGAACAAGGATACTGCATCAAGTGTTACACAAGGGAAAAAAGATAAACAGAAAGGTATGCAATTGGACTATGATCTTCAACAAATTTTGTATACACTAACAATCGCCGGAACAAAAGCATGTCAACGATTTCAGAAACACCATCGTGCACTTGAAGCATGAATACAAAAACATAAACATGTAGAAAGAGAATGCAATAAAGCCACAATCAATTTTAGAGAATACCTTCTATGCATCGCCATGAGGACTGCTTTCATCCGTTACTCTTGGACCTGCATGATTATTTGACTCACCATCGCTTTCCACAGGTATATCTTTCTCTAAATTGTTTTCCTCCAAAGTCGGTTTTGGATTTCCATTTATCTGCAGGGGGATCAATAAATTTAGAAACGTGGACAGCAATTACAAATTTGATAATTCTCCAATAGATAGGAAAATATGATCTTCTACCTGCTCAATCTTTTTCTCAACTAGTTTATTATCTAAATTCTGTTGATCATTAATTACAAAAGAAACTTCCTCTGCCTCTTTTAATCTCTGTTCTTCTCTTTGTTTCCTTCTTCTTGCTTCCTGCTCCTTAATTTGCTTAAACCTGCATAGAAAAAATTGCTTAAGATATAATAACCCAAATATTGCAGTAACTAAAAGTGAGCTATCATAGACAGATCCTATACATACCTTTCACCAGGCTGCAATCCACCTGAATTTACCTTTTCTCTTTGACTATCCTTTGATTTATCAATTTCAAGATCCTGGACAGATTTCTGGATTTCAGACAGAGAGCTCTGCATGTTGAAGGATTCTTCCTTAGCAGCTCTATCACTGAACTGCTTGACCGGGTTCTTTGCACCACCTAGCTTTTGAAGCCATATCTGCTGTGCGGTGCTCAGAATGTTGTTTGTAAGCCTGGACAGTGCAAATGATAATGGACTTGAGACTTTCAAAAGTGCGAGACAGATTTTCATTTATCGGATATCAATTATGAACAAACAAGTCATTTACATAAAAGAACCTTCAACAAAACAGCTCAATTTTATTTCAAATTATCTTATCATATAAAAAAATTAAAAACTCAAGAGAGCTGGAATTGAGTGCTCCGTATACATGCTCGTAAATAAATTTGAAATCTGATCAAAATTAACCTAGATAAATTCTACAAATATTAATCCATGTCAATTTCATAAAAGAACAACTATATATGGCATACCACTTTTCATTTTAAGGATAAGAACCTGTTTACCTTAATCTGAAATTGGTTTTCACCTAGAACAACTTGAAGATCCAAGACCATTTCAAGGGAAGTTTGGTTTTGAAGTCCACTATCTTTTAAACAACCATATTTATGTTTTATGAAACAGTTTAGAAAAATAAAAAATCATGAACCGACCAATAAATCTCACCACAGATGTAATATTGAAGATCACATATTGAGTATCACATGATGCACGTAATGCTCAAAAACAAGGGGTTTTAACATATATACCCCCAAAATTACACATAGCCTAATAATGTTTCTCCTTTTATATATAGCGCTGAAAAACTGAGATTCTTACATGTGTACTCTTGAGTCTGTTGTCAAATAATAATGGATTAAAAATAAGTGAATTGCCCTTTATGCCCTTTATGTGTACATCTCTGAACATTTAGCATTTCATATATAACTATAGTAGTTATATTTATTTCTTCGCATGAATTCTGTTTTTGCATTTTGAGATATAACCATTCATAATATAAATTTATAGTTTGAAAATACAATTATCTATATAATACACGTAAAAAAAATACGCAAGTAGTTAAGTGAGGGGTGAATGTCTTTTTTATAAAACAATTTAATGATTGTGTAATAACACATGGTTAACTATCATCAGGCTATATAGGCAGGAACCTCAAATTTTCAAGGATATAAAAAGAGGAAACTTCAGGAGGGTATATGCATAATTTTTTGCAGTGGTATAAATGTAAGATAGCAAACAATGCAAAATAACCCATTCACGATAGATTAAACACCTGCTCACCAATATAGACTCAAACCAGAAGGAACTGAAAGAGCAAAGTAACCGATCATCAATGGAAGGAGCTTAGTTACAGCTTGGGCACTCTTCTGGCTAGGATCATTAACCTGACAAGATCCATAAAAAATATTGAGCTCCATGATTCACTTAGAATCACAAACAAGAGGTTATAAATATGACAGTTATAATATGTAATAAGATAAAAAGATGACAAGAATTATCATAGAAGACATATAACACAAGCATTACGCTTGACAGTTAACCTCTGCATAATCCAATGATTTATATATATATATATATATATATATATAAGAAAAAGGGATTCATTCCCTTACAACAATAAATTAATTACAACATAGGTAGTACAGCACCGAGGTTGCTCTAGACAATATAACTTTAGAATCCAATGATTTCAAGTAAACTAAAAATCTACAGAACCGTTAGTATTTCAGCACTTCCTAGTATGTAGTAACACAGATAATCGTGCAAAAAAATCCAGGAAGCCACCTAATTGCCCCAATCACTTAAATTAAACATTAAACCCACTATCTACTTCAATGCAAGAAGCACTGAATCCAGAATCAGAGAGTGAAGAGAAGAAATGTTTGTTTATCACTTAAAGGTTTCTGGAACATTAAAGCAATTTCTAGTTACTGAACTGATACACATAGAAGAAGAGGCAGAAGAATGAACTCTAAACATGTTTACAAATTAAGGCATGAAAATAAGCAAGTTTGTAGAACATTCAGATGGCTGGAAGAGGCATTCTGCATGCACACATGCAGAGGGAAACTCGTCAGAAAAAGATTGGAAAGGAGATGACAGTGAGGTTGATGCGGGCATGTGGCACCATCCTAGCAAAGGCACATGACCTCCCATGAAATGCCCCACATGATTTTCTTGATGATTTTAATATATCAGAATACATTTGAAAATACTACAAAGTTAGTGAAGAATAAATGAAACCAAACTGAAATACAAGACCATATTGAAACAAAAACTTCTTGTAGTGTCATGAGTGTCAAAACCAAACTGAAATATAAAACCATGATTGATAGAAAAACTTCTTAGAGTGTCACGAGTGTCATTATCAAGGTATTACAATCTAAAACAACACAATAACACCAAACTTCATTTGTATGCTTTCCCAACTAAAGGTTCTAAATTATAGCCTCAAGTATGACAAGGGCATGACAAGAATGACATGTTAGTCACAGAGAAAATCAAAATTTGAACACATGGACATGTGCTTGAGGGAGCTCCTACTGCAGTGCTAGAGAACAAACAAATCCATATTTGTCAAGTTTACCATGCCTAACATACACATGAATCATCAGCGCTATAATGCTGGTGTTCAGCAAAAATAGCAAGAAAGTTTGTTATGGACTTATAATCCAGTAGAATGATCATCTAAATCATAAAATAGGATATCATAGAGGGTTGTATTCCCTGCATCCCAGAGTAAATAGGCTACCAAAAATGACATTGTTTAGATTTCAGAACACAATTAATTACCTGTGATGGCTGCATGACTTGAGCTGAAATATATTGCGAAGCAATGAGTAAAACAGGTAGAACAAGATATGCTAGAGTGTCTGACCATCCCAAAGGTGGATGACCATCCTGCAAAAGGATTGAAGTAGAGATTGCAATTAATTCCACTAATTCTAGATAATAACTCCATCAAAAAATAGAGAGGAGAAAATGACAATCTTTTGGTAGAATAAGAAAATAATAATAACAATAATAATAATAATGTCCTTCAAACAGTATTGACATCAATGAAGGTTTTACACAATAAATAAGGAATTGTCATTTTTGTATGACATATGCGGTCGTCGCTAAATCCTCATTTGTTGAGTAAGAGAACTCAAGCCAACTAACTTTGTGATACTAAAACAAACTTGCATTTATCCATGCAACATTTGCATTCTACTTAATTATCAAAAATAAATTGATATCAGTTACATATCATACTTTCTTTTAATACCAGAAAGTCAAAAAACAAGATTTCAGAGAACTAATTGTACTGATTCTACTAACACATATAATGTTAATGTTAACAGATATAATGGTCTAAAACACTCAAACAATAAAATGAGGCCATCAAAAGATATCAAATTCACTTACAATAAAAGGAAAAAGCCAAGAAATCCCACTACCACTTTGCCGAGCAGCTATTGTAGTAGGACCAGAGAGGGAAGGTATCCAGAAAAAGCCTTCTGTTAGTAGTCCCTTGAATTAGAAAAGAAGAAATTATTAGGCATTTATATAGGAAGAAATATGCCACAAAGTAGTTTTTATATAACCAGAAAACATAATTCAAACTTTCAACCTCATCAGCCACATTTGAGAGAGCCCTATATAATCCAATCCAAACCGGAATAGTAAGCAAGGTAGGCAGGCACCCTGGTAGAATAAACAACTTGATCAAATAGAAATATTTTCTGCTCAAAGCATATCAACCACTATAAACAACTAAAAAGAATTATGGTGCCAGCATGCAACATGCTACTAGAAATTTACATGTGAAGATGTGTCCAAGCTAGCATTTTATAAAAGTTTAAACCTCAAACAAATTTACCAATAAAAATGTTTATACTACAATGACCTCACAAAATCCTAGCTAATCACAAGTGAACTTAAATTTTAACATTCTTACAAAGATAAAACATATAGAAATGCAACACATCACTCATGAATCACTGCAAGTAATTAATGTTATAACCAGGTCAAAAATTTTGGAAACTTCACAAAATATTTTATTGGGTTTAGAAAAATGACCTGCTAAAGGGTTCACACCGGCTAATTTATACACTCGAGCAGTTTCAAGTTGTATCCTTTCCTGTGATGGAAATTGAAGTCAATAATTTACTTTACACATCCAGGTTATTACAGAAGTCAATTAAAACTTGACAACAGTGATTGTGTACTGTGCCTTTAGATCACCCTAATTGTCACAATACTGGCATATTTGGGGCATGAGGCAAACAAGAGAAACATCAACATAAGATAAAATGCAACTAGTTTTATAATTTCCAAAAGTCAAAACATTTTTCTTTCCATTAATTCACTAAAAATAGCATCCAGATCCCAACATAGTTTACATTAAACAGTGAGCAACCAAGAAGAGTTTGCCAATCAAGGTGCCTAAGTATAGCTATAATAACTATCTTGAATGTAATTACACAAAATGGTTCCAAAGCATACAGGATGAATTTATACAACCTGTATAAAGCATAATGTAACCACATATAGCATATCCAATTAATAAAAGTTTCTCATTTGCTTGGTAAAATATGTACAATTGAAAGGCTAATAGTGATAAAATGAGCCTGAAGAGATTGCTAATTAGTAATATGCATACTACTTTAAAGAGCAATTTAAAAACAGAAAAAAGCAAAAACAAAAACAATTGCAAAATAACCCAAAATGAAATTTAATTGCAAACTAACCCAATTTTGGGCCATGTGCAATGAAGTAGGTGTTCCGAACTTTGGCTATAGCCACAACATACAAGTTGCTAAGGAAGCAACTAAAGGCGGTGTTTCAATGTGGCTTTCCAAATGATAGCTTTAAATTTTTATTTTATTAATTTACCTTTTTTAAAAGAGAACCAACACTGCCAGGTTGTTCAAGAAAGCCAAAAGTTCTAAGATTTTTCAATTAACTAAAAAACTCAACTAAGTAGTTTCATTTGAACATCCAACTTATAGGCAGAAGTAGTATTTCAAAGTAATGTAATAAATTTAATCTGCTGAGACAATATTTTGTACCTCTAGGATACAGCAATAATTAAGCCCAGTTCATTTTTTCACAGTAAGATATTAGTCTAACATAATAGTGGGTAGTTTGCTATAAAAATACAAAATACCTGATCTCCTGCATAACGTTGTTGGATAGCTTTCACTTGGGGCTGCAGTGATCGCATAGCTAATGCTGACTCAACCTGAAAACAGGGGTTGCTATATTAAAAACAGGAAGGATGATGGCCTCATTATAGATGCTGCTGTGCCAAACATACCATACAACTGTAGCATGGAATTCCTTTGTCAATTAAATGCTACTAGAAGTGATGTTTCAAATAGCTATCATTTGTTAACAAAGAATAACAATTAAGGAATGTACAAAAACAAATAATAAAAAAATCAATACGGAAAATCAATCTCAATTGATTTACCTAAATACTATTATGCACATTGACCACCTGGGTGAAGACTCAAGTTCCTTTGAAGACTATATCAAAGTCAATCCACGAAAAAAAGGTTCTTCACCACCTTCATCCATGTAATCAGCACCTACTCACACTTGATCCATTCTTATTGAACTTAAAAAGTTCTTTAATGCATTTAGGGCAATCTTCAAGGACCCAAATGTAACCATTAATTTCTAGAATTTGAAATTTTAACATTAAGACCACTTATATAAACCAATAAAATCTACTCAAGTAAATATGTTGATGCCATGATATAATGTTTATCATTTATGCAAAATTATCGCAAGCATTGAAGGGTCCCAAACAACAGCATCAACCACAATAAAAAATGAAGATCACGAAGATGAAGCATTCCATAAGTCAACCTAAAATCAATTTAAAAGCCCCAAAACCAAAATCATCACTATAAAAATTTTTCTCTCTGATAGTGTTAACTCTTGAGAAGGATGTAATCAAGCAGGATAATTCAAATTGAACTAAGGACAAGGCAAGTGAATCGCATTTGCAAGGGCATCAGAATAATACATTTTTGTCTAAGCTTAAAAAAAAAACCCCTACAAATTACCTGAACGCTGATTTCTAATGTATAACCAGTATCCTTAAGTGAAACGCTGAAATAAATTGGGCCATGTTAAGACTGAACTTTGAGGTGAGTATAATTGCAGATTGACTGTTGCATTTTTCTATCAGAAAAATTCAAAATTGATAGTTTACACATCAAGAAGGCAAACTTAAGATTCTGGGTGAGAAAGGGAGAGCTAAGACCTCAAAAGAGAACAAAAAGGTTCATGATGCAGGACTAAAATAAGGAATTCAAAAGACATAATCTATTTTGAAGGAAACAATCATGCGTCGCAAACAGTCACGATAAATTTCTGTTATACAATCCACAAATAATTATGATGAGGCAAGTATCTGATGTAATACTAACAAAACCTCAACATCAATGACAAATTAGCCCATAGATAACTGAAACATAACAATGACTCGGCAAAATCAATTTTAGTTAAAATGGTACACTAACCTGTTTCTTTGTCAGGGGAAATGTAGCAGCTTTTACGATAACTGTAAGAAGAATAATTGCAAAACCATAAGAATATGGAACATGCAAAGCTGAAAGCGCATCCTTCAGGACCTGTCAGAATTACATTATAAACAAAGGCAGCTATTATACAATAGTGCCCATTAACTATTAAAATCTCACAGAAAAAATAATTTATAAAGTACTCCACTAACATGTAAAACACTCACTATGTCTACAAATCTTTCTCAGTCATACGTAAAAGTAGTCTTGTATCTCATTCTGTCAAGAGTAATGAACTTCAAAAGTTGACAGTTTTAATTGAGTCATATTTGATAAGAAAAACAATATGCAATGGCAAAAAGCATAGGATTAGAAAAAAGCATTTGCCAGGTTCTAGTCATCTAAGGGAGATGATATGTCATGTTTTGTTAGACTAGGAGATAGGACAAGTTCATAACAGGCCTTGATGATATCAGAAACTAGATACATACTCTCATGCCTTTCATTATACTAATTGTATACAAAAAACATTTATGCATTTACACAATGTTTGTTTGTGGGCTTAATTTGTGGGTTGCCCCAAAGCTCCAATTAAACAACAAACATTACTCCACCAACCTTTTTTAAAAAAGATTGAATTACTTCAATAAACAACTATTATCAATTCAAAAATAAAATTTAATTTTAAAATATTTATTTTGATTAATATTAATGGAGTTAAAGTTCAATCAACTCTATATAAAAATTTCCCTCCAAAACAATTTTAAAGTTTCAAACCTTAAGTCACTATCTTAACCAAACAAGTCCTTAGTGTGTTACATTGTAAAGACCAGTTATAAAAGCTGCTTTGCTCCAATTATTACTTCCAACTTATTGTTTCCTGGTATAGAATTGCAACCTCAAAATATTTCAGATTAGTATCTTTCTTAATAACTAAAACATAACATATTGTCAAGTTTATTTAATCCAAAAATGTTAGGAAAAAATTTAGTTAGAATGTCGGCAAACTGATTGTTCACTTACATTGCACTTAAAAAAGGGAAGCTATATAATCCTGACGCAGAACTTGAGTGGACTAAAGCTGGTCCCTCAAGTCAATTAGTCTAAGCTTCTAAATCTACCATATAGGCTTAATATATTCTAGCAAATGAGCAGAAACATTGATTTGATTTCAAAAGTTAGATTGCTATAGTTAGTATCTACTCTTCCTGTAACATCTCCTTCTTAAGAATTACAAATCTATTTGAACAGATCATGAGTTGCTCAAATTAGAATAAACCAATATTGACCCATTCGAAAATCAAATTTCATGAACTGATTAACAAAAACTATTTGCATACCAACATATTTTATCCATCCTCAACTACAAGTGGGCACAAACTTGATAGACAACTATCAATACAATCTACAAATCTTCAACTCTTGTCCAACAATGTTCATTAAAAAACTTCAAATTTACATGCCAAAGCAGAACACTTTGAATGATTTTGTTCAAAATTAAGATTTTATAAACCATAAATCATTAACAAGTTATCCTAATTCTAATCATAAACCAAACATGATCCACAGCGAAATCAAACGCGAACCTATCACATACTTCCCAAAAAACGAAGCTAAACAACATCAAATCCATCCAAAACACCATAGTCTCGATAACCGCTAACCTTTAACACAGACTCAAGAGTATTGGTGATGCCAGAGAGCCAATCCGCACTCTGCTTAGAACCTTGACCAGCAGCAACAGCATCAGAAGAAGAAACCGCAGCATCGGCGATAGTGTAAATAACGCCCTCCGCCCGGCCAAGCACCTCACGGACCAACTCATCAACACTCTCAAGGTCAGGAAGCATAGGCCCAGGACTAAACCTCGCCACCACACAATCTCGGCGAAGAAATGGAGAAGATGAGTCACTTTTGGTGAAGAAACCGAGATGTGGTCGATGAGAGAGCGGAGCTACGGCCATGGCGCCCCCGGAGGAGGGATAGAGGGAGAGAGGGGAGCGTAGGGTTTGGAAAGAGTGGAGAAGAGAAGCCATTGACGGTGGTTGCTCGGATTTCTCGCCGTGTTTCTAGTGTTTGAGAAGGTTTCACGGCGGCGAATGAAAAAAAAAATCTGGTTTTTATGATTGGTTTTTTTTTTTCATTTATTTAAAAGTTTTTTTTATTATTTTTGGTCAACTTTCCAATTAAAATAATATTGAAATATGGAAATGTTGGGGGGTGTGAATGCTTTTTTCGTGGAACACATGTGTGCTTTGTTTTTTCTTCATTTTTATTGGAAACTTATTTATTATTTGTTTTTTTATAAAATTTAATTATGGATTTTTCTCCTAGTCATGAAATGAACTAAGAATTCTGAGTTAATAAAAAATCATAGACAGTGATTGGACCATATAGAAATCCCTTCAACACAATATTGGTCACTGAAAGTATCTTGGGAGAATTAGACTGTGATTTTGAAATGTTTCTCATTTATGATTTGATCTAATATTATTTTTTATACTTTACTTGGATACGAAGTTTTATAAGCCTTTAAGAGTTGAATGAATAATCATGATCTATTTAATTTGACGGTTTAAAATATCTAGTAGGTAAAATAGTAACACGATTGAAGTACCACTTGAGCAGCTGTTACAGTATCATATTTACTACAGTAGACATTCATTATTTATTATAATATTTATAACAATAAGAGATTTTATTATAATTTTTTTCACAAATTTAGACAAAAATTAGTTATATATATTTTTTCAAGTAAAATTTTCAGTCAATTAGTTGGTGGCTTATTTATTTATTTTTGTTTATTTTTAAATTTATACCTTTATGTATTGACAATTCCTTATCATTCATATTCTATTAATTAAAGGACAAATGGATATAAAGATGCACTGGTTATAGTGGTTTGATTTAATTTGTAGGAATAATTTTTTTTTTATTGATTTATGTTTTATAATGCACTGTTACTATTAAAGAATGAATAAAAAAACATTTTTTATAATTTTATCAATAAAAATAACATTTTATTTTATTAGGTTTAAGGACTAAACTGTAAATTTCCAAATATTTCAGGGACCAATGTGAGTACTTCATCAAACCTAAGAAAACATCGATCATTTCCGGGAAGTAACAGTTCCGCACTTCCCGTCGGAACTCTGGAAGTGCGCTTTCTCGAACGCCGGCCATCGTCGTCCCCAAACCCTTCTCCGATTCCGAGCCGGGAGAAGAGAGATCGCATCCCGGAGGAGATGTCAATCCCGCAGCCAAGTCCTGATGGATCGCAATCCGCGTGGAAGCATCCCAAAGTTGAGGATGCCTCGAAAATACTGCCGCCACCGCCGCAGCCCCCGCAGCCACAGCCTTCAAAGCCGGCCATGATCGCCGACCTCAACGTTGATCCACCTGAGAGCGATGGCGAGGACTGCACGCTCATTTCCCATCCCGATTCGAACACCAGGTAAATGGCAGAGCTTGTATGGAATGCTTGAATTGTTCTTGTAGAATGTTTGCAGCTGCTTCTCATGCTTTCAGAGAGCCTGAGCTTAATAACTCCAATTCTGGAATTTGATTCAGCTTTGCGTGATTATTCTAAGGTTCTAAGAGTGAATCAAACTAATTTTTTCCTCTCTCTCTCTCTCTCTCTCTCTCTCAATCTTTGAAATTGCACTTCTGGGATTGATAGAAAAATTCTGGCATGTGATCAAGTGGTTGAAAACAATTATTTTTTTCTCTTCAATAGTAACTCATGCAATAAATCAAATCTTGCAAATAAAATATTATCAGTGATCTTGTTGGAAAGAACAGTAGGTCTATCCAGAGTTTCAGTGATAGCGCACCTTGTTTTAGTTTGGACTGGTTTAATTGAGATGAAAACATATTTATATGGATTTCATGCACTGCTAACTTCACTCTTTTATCCAAATATGTATGTTTCTCTAAGTTCTGTAAGTAACTATGCTGTCCATCTGAAAGGAAGCAGAAAGGAAATGGGAGCTTATCCCCTCACCAAACACCCGATAGGTTGCAGCTTTGAATTGTTTTTTCTTGTGAATCCAATAAATGGTTTGTGACGTTTATTGATTAAAGAGATGAGTTCTGGACTTTTGTTCTGCTGTCTATTTGCTTGACAGACCTTGGTTCCTCATCAGCTTGGCATGTGGAATGCTCTTCTTCGTCTACCCTTGTCGTATGTGACAAGGGACAAATTGGTTGTATCGGTTTTGATGTTTATGGCATGTTGCCTTTATGGCAGAATGTTGTTTTTTCATGAGTCATTATTTTTATAATGGGAATTAAAGCATCATATTTAAACAACTTATAAGTATTTGCTTGAAATGTATAATAGGTGTTGACAACTTGATGTGAACATGTGATGCAAGCCTAGTCAATCTTATGGGATTTTGATTGGTAATTGTGCTAATGAACTGTTGAGACACAGCCTTTTCAAAGGCAAAGAACTGAAGATTTAATCTGTTCCATTCATTAATACGTACGTACTCTCTTGTGAAGTGGAGAAACTCTTGCATGGTATAAATCTAGTCATGTTTTCTTCCCTGACTTGGTAAACTTGTTACCAGATGATGATGTTTTGATGAAATGCATGGGAGACAGTTATTGGGAGTTGTCAAGGAGGAGGTTAGGGGTTCCAGGGGTTACTGTATAAGTTTGTCACATCAATTATGATCCAATGGCACTATCTAATCTTTATCTTTGACTCCAGTTTGAATGCCTTTTCTATCATTAAATTTTATAATCCATGCTGTTTTAAAGGTATTCCATTTCAATTTTATATTTCCATTATTTTTATCCAACCATTTATTCGAATTGTGTACCCCAGATTCTGCAGCTTTCCGATTCATAAAATTTTCTTCTATTAGTGTAAATACCAAGTTTAACGTTCATTGTTCTTATCTCATTGTCTCATGTCTTTTGACAACATGCCTCCTTATCCTCTAGTGTAACCTTAAGTTTGCAATTCTGTTATATTCTATTCTGATGTAAACATGATTTCCAAAACATGGTTTGTGGAGAAAGTTGGTATTTGTTGGTTGTCCCTTATATGAAATTTCCATCTTTCATCTTTAGATATTCTACTTCCGATTAGTCTGGTTCTTTTTTTTTTTTCAAACAAGTTTTAGTTAGAGTTACTATGTCTTTTACTTGCTGTATTGCATTATTCATATTTGGAACACATTTATTATCAATTAAATGACTGAAACCAGTAAGTGGCGGGCATTCTTGTAGAAGGTTGAGTTATGTGATTAGTTCAGATTTTTTGCATTGTAAGTTAATCTTCTATCCTGCTGCTGTCTGTCTGCAGTTCTGAATGCACCAGTGGATCCTAATTACCACCTTCACATTTCATTGTTGTAATCATCATCATTACTATTGGGTGTGTGTATATATATCCTTTTTGAAGTTTATGCATTCTTCATCTGTGTCTCATGCTCTTTTAATTGATGTAATTCGGTAATTGTTTCTATTCAGGACTAACAATGACGATAGCAGCTTAGTTAAAACTACAGTAATTGCCAGAGATGCTGATGTAATTGAAGGAGAAGGTAATGATTATTCAATTAGGGAGAAAGGAATACTCTATTTGGTAGCTGCATCTCACCTTTGGATTCATTACAGATCTCGATCAACAATGCCCTGTGGTTTCTATGTCACGGGAGGAGAAAGTTGGCAGCCTAAAAGCTGTGAGTTTTTCTTCACCATATTGCATATCATGCTCAAGTATTGGAGTGGAATGTGTTTGGTCTCTGTCAATAATATTAGATATTATGTGCTTATAACACTTTGTTGACTACCTCATATTAATTTTTGGAACTTGTCAAGTATGCAGTCTGGTACAACCTTCAATCTACTTGTAGATCTGCATAATATTGGAAGCTCCTCTATCATTAGCAATTGACCAAATTCTTGCATCTTGATATTTTTATCATCTGATATAAAATTGGATCCTCTATTATCAATGAGTTCCTCATTTTTTAACCTTGTCACTGGTCTGTTTTTCTTACCTGCTGGCATCTAGATATTGATCCACATATGATGGTAATTGTTTTGTTGATCTGCAACCTGATTGCAGCTTGTCTTTAATTTGATGATTTATGGGATTCTGGTTGTAGCTTGTTTTTGAAATTTAGAGGATCTTATAAGGTTGATGTGCCACATTATGAAATGAAGCAGACTAAAACTCTGGTGCTAATGCTAGAGCTGCTGCTTGATTATGGTTAACAATTTATTGGGGTTGAAATTTGGTAAGGTTTGTGTTTGTATTTTCTAAAACGATGAACCATAGTGCTTTGATGTGAAGCATGAAAAACTTGACAGTCTTTGCCAATTGTTCAGGTCATTATATAAAGTGCAATTGTATTTGATGAAAAGGTGTAGAAGTTATTAGTACCTTCAAGTACAATCACAAGAACTAACTTTAGCTTTCCCATTAATGAAATCAGGCTCGGTAAATAAGCTGGTATGTTTTATTTAGAATAATTTGTTGGTATTCAAAATTTAATGTTTTGCTTGAATTATCATCCAATAGGATGGTGAAATAATAATTTCCTGGTCAAATGCAGTATGGCAAATTAAGATAATTGATGACTAAATATTATGTATATGTATAAGGATTATTACAAAAATATCAGGGTGACGTTGATGGGTAGACATAGTTGATGTCCTGGAAGGTTTTGCAATTGAATAATCACTACAAATTGGAGTTAGAATGGGGAAAGAAAACTAACTTTTGTGAGTATTGCCAAATATGATGAAAGAGTTCAGTTAGAAAGAATTCTGATAGATAAAGGTTATTACAAGATTGAATAGGAAAGGATGGTAGGGCTAATGCCAATTTGCTAGAGAATATGTAGCTCAATAGCTGTGGCAAAAATTAACTTGGAAGGTAACCTAATGAAAGTTTACATCTTCTCTGTCTTATTTATATCTTCTTCATGTAAATGTTGGTTTACTATCATGTCAATGCCTGTTTTATGGATTTAAGAGGAGGCTCTATTGAAAACAAAGAACTAAAACTTACTCTTCCTTTTCCTCATCTACAGATTTCTTATGTATTATTTTTTCATTTTTATTTTTGTCAACCTCTATGGCTGGATAAGATTTATTGCAGGAATTAAGAATTGTTAGCCTAAGAGAACATTTTGTGTCAGGGATGAGGATGTTATTCTGATAATTGATGGCAGATACTTTCAGTGACATTGTTCAGCGTGATGACCTGATATGATTCAGCTGGTATATGACATTGTAGCTGAAGTTTTACTGTGATCCTCAAATTGGAAGATGTATTTCCAATTTGATGGCAATCGTATAAAGTCGCCATCCAGCTTTCATGTAATGTGAAAGTATAAAGCATCTTTTTAAATAACTTCAATTTTAATTGTGTTGTTGCTCTATACTCTTGCTTCACAATATCTAATGCCTAATAATTCTTCTCATGAAAGGGATATTGGATTCCTTGACTTATTTGGGCAAGCTATGTGATTTGATTACAATGAATGCCTTCTATATAATGTTATGGGTTCAAACACTTTGGCCTTATTTTACATTTGACTTCACTATTACTCCAGGAGGCGTCTTTACTTGTACTCCACTCAACCTTTTCTCCATGTTCAACTTGCAGACATTTGATAAAACTGACACTAGGTAGAAAATAACCAGGCAAATTCAACCATTACGTTCACTAAATAGCTTGGCAGCTACATGAGTTTCAATCCATAGGGGGGGGGGACTTGTTCTGTTGCTCACCATTTTGGTGGTGATATTCTAATATATCAATTTATTTTAATTTTTTAATTTTTTATATTAGGGCTTGGTTCATGTTGCACGAAAAATGCCAAAAAATGCCCATGCTCACTTTATACTTGGCCTAATGCATCAAAGATTGGGTCAACCGCAGAAGGTATCAGTTGTCTCCATTATAACTTATCTATAATATGGAAATTACTGTCATATTGTTTCAACTTGGATCATTTCTAGGCAGTTTCAGCATTTGAAAAATCATCTGAGATACTGTTACGGGACGAAGAGGAAATTCGCCGGCCTGATTTGCTGTCTTTAGTGTTGACACATCAAGCACAGGTTATTTTTTTTATCCTGAAACATTTTTATGGCGCCATAACTCTTTAATTAGCTGTACTAAAAACCACATAACAGTAAGTTCTTGTACTTAAATCTGCATATTGTCCTTCATAGTGCATTTTGCAAGGAAATTCAGGGGATAACTCAGACAAAGAACTTGAAGCTGAAGAATTAGAAGAAATTCTGACCAAAATGAAAGATTCTGTGCTGTCAGATGTCAAGCAAGCAGCTGTTTGGAACTCACTTGGCTTAATACTTATGAGGACCAACCGTTTGCAGGTGCCAGTGAATGATTTTTAGCATTTCAGATGTTAACATTTAATGCTGCTCATATGAAATACCAACCCTCTATTTTTTATTTCTTCTTCCTCTGATACTTCGTTCGTCTTGACAGAGTGCCATATCAATTTTATCATCCCTCTTGGTTTTTGTCCCTGACTACTTAGATTCACTTGCAAATCTTGGTGTTGCATATCTTCAAAGGTATAAATATTTATGTTTATTCTCAGCATGTCTTAACTTCTTTCAACTCCAACTGTTTTTGTTTTCCTGCTAGCCTTTTACCCAAGTTCAATGACAAATTCAGATCATCTTTAATACCTTGTGTCATGTCAAGTAGCTTAATGCACGTAGTTCATTATATGTGAAACTCTTCCGTTTTTAGACTCTCTAAAAAGGATTATATTTTATATTGGTTGGAGAGTCATTCTATTTTTTTTTTTTACACTTAGTGAGAAGCTGTTCAAACTTCAAACATTGAGATGCTTGGTTCGTAGTGACACAGAACATATAGGTTTGTTTGGTATGTGGGATCAAAGCAGAACATAACTAAATAACTACTTGTTTGTTTTGTTTGTTGCCAAAAAAAAAAAAATTGTTCTATTCATTGGAAAATCACCTATTTTTTACCCCCTTCTCAACCGCAGGATAAATATGTCTGATCACAGGGACAAACTAATTTTCCAATTTAACCCTCTCTTTTGTATGTACCCTTATAAAAACTCATTTAGCACTTATGATTTATTAAAAAATAATTTATGAATAAATCTGTGAAAAAAAATGTAATCACGCATATATCCCAGAAACCATGTGAAAAAAAAATGTAATCACACATATATCCCAGAAACCATGATTTTTGCGCACATTTGGACATACCCTTTCAACGTATATGTAAATATACATATTTTTATTGATTGTAAGATATACAAACTTATATATACAGAATATTTTTATTATATTCAAATTTAACATGATTGTTTTCATATATAGCCTCAGTATATTCGTAGTTGGATATATACCCCTTTAAAGCCCTAGAAAAGTGTATATCTAAGACAAAATTATTATCAATATCTACATATGTAACCCTGCAAATGTATGCGTATTACAATCTTAGGTTTATTTTGGTGTATATATATATATTAAAAATATTTTAATCAAAATTTACTTTTTAAATAATAATATATTTTTTTATTTATGATTTAAATTTGAAAAAAAATTAATTGACGTCATATTTTTCAAAATTTAAAAGTTAAGCAATTGTATATTTGATAAGGGCAATTTTTGTGATTGGAAATGTCTGTTTTTGTAATCTTTATGGTCTATCAAATCAAATATCTATAGGAATAATAATTTTGCTTTGGCTTATGCGTTTTTGTCTTGTCCCTACTGTCAAACATTACCATAAAGGTGCATGTATTGGCACTGAAATGGTTATGGATATGGGTGAGTTTTAAAAATTGAAAATTTTAGAAACTATAGCTTCAGGTACTTTAGTTATTTGATTTGGAAATTAATATCGACGTGTTTGTTGTGTTTTAGAAAAGTAAAATTTAGGAAGTAGGACTTCTAAACTTTTTCATTTAAAGTTACATTTCTAGAAAGAATTGGGTGTGCATTGAGCTACACAACACCCAAAATGTAAATATTCAAACATTTGCTTTTTAATTATATATAAAAAAATATATTTAATAATTTCATATCTAAGTTTAGTATAAAATATAAATATAAAAAATTGACATTATTTTTAATTGGGCCTTTTGGATGTTGTTTCTGCTGTATTTGCTTTTGAATGAGATGTGATCATATATGGAGGAGGAAATAAATTCTTTTTTCTCTAATAAGTTAGGCTAGCAGTTGTTGCATACTTATCTTATGTCTTGTGAATTATGTTATGTGCTTTCGTGTGAGTGTAGCTGGAAGTATTTAGAAAGAGGCATGCCATCATATCATGATTAATGGTTGTGTCTTAGCTACTTTGTGCATGTGCATCTTCATCTTTGGTCTTGGTGTAATGCTAGTGGGTTATAACAGAGGCACATCAAAAATGCTGGCAGAAAAACAATCTACTTGAATTTAGAAACTTCTTGTAAATTGGTTCGATTTTTGCTGCTCTCTTCTTTCCTGGAACTATTGTTGTTGTTACAACAGTTGAATTTCCTTGCCAGTGGTAATCTGCAACTCTCTGGAAAATGCTTCCAAGATCTAATCTTGAAGGATCACAACCATCCTGCCGCCTTTGTGAACTATGCAGTCTATCTTTTGTGTTACTATGGATCAGTAATTGCAGGTATGAACTCTGGAATGAGAATAGTATTACTTTTGAACTTGTTCATCTGGTACTCTGTCTATGAGATCTTTAACATTTAGATTTTCCTAGAAATTGGCATTATTATTATTATTATTATTATTATTATTATTATTATTATTATTATTATTCTGTTTCCTCTGTTGGAACAAATATAATTTCTATACATGTCTTCTTATTGTTGCTGATTTCAATTTTTCTTGACTTAATGGCTTAGTTCCATGTTAATGTGGTTTCGGTTGTTTTCTAAGGTTTATTTTTTTTGCTTAAGCAATATTGTCACACCTAAATTTGCCTAAAATTGGTGATTTAGTTTCATATGAGTTTATCTCCATCAGTAATGTAGTCCGTTGTCCACTGTTATGCCGTTCCATGTTGACTCGTCTGGAATCAAGCATTCATGCATATTTACCTTTCCCAGTTATAAAATTTAACTTGTTTATTTTATTTCCCTCTTCTAATTTTTTGATATTGTATATTTGAGTCCTTGTGTGCTGTGATCTACAAGTTAGGGGATAATTTTTTGGGGCCATATATTTTGAGTCAGGGATCAATGTGTCAGCAGTAAAGATGGTTTCAAGTTTAGCTTGTTGATAACATAATGTATTTTGAACTTTCTTGGAAGAACATAGTTAAGAATTCTGCTAACATAGTTTCAAATTGGGATGTGAGTGTGAGAGGTGATATGATAAATGAAATGGAAAGCTTTGGTAAAAAATAATGACATATTTTAATTATGGAAAATCTCTCTCATTTAGTTAATATGGACTCTGATCTGTATTGTATAACATTGTTGATGTTTTCCTTAATTCTTTGTCTACCATCAGATTCTTATGATCTACTGCTTCTGCATTATGAAGTTTGAAAAAGTGATTGTTACTTGTTGCTTGGACAAGGACATTTGTGCAAAATGGGTATCTTTACAAGATGCAGAAGACTAGTAGGATGCTTCTTTTGTGCATGTATATATAGGTGTGTGGGTGCCTTGAGGTGGACTTCTGGTAGTTGATAAATGGATTGTCAGAACTGTCTTATTGGACCTAGACTTAATGTCCATTCAACAAGGACTTGTTTTTTGGTTTGGTCTTGTATACACCTGAATTATATCTTCCACAATTTGGTTGTTGATGATATGTGTGAAATCTTTTATAATGTCATTATTTAAACAAATGAATCATTTGGTACTCAGTAGTTGGAGTAATATTCTTTATAGTGGATTTGATATAGGTCCTTAAAGTTTCAGGTGCCGGTGCTTGTGCGAGTGAAGGAGCTGATCCGCATCAAGTTGAAGCTACCGCTGTTGCAAAAGAGTGTCTTCTGTCAGCCATAAAATCTGATCCAAAATCCGGGCCCCTATGGGTGAATCTTGCTAACGCATACGATGTGGCCGGTGAACATAGGAATGCAAAGAAGTGCTTAGAGCAGGTATTCACATATACCTATCAACATTGTTTAGAGATTCTAGAACATATATCATTTTGCAAAGTTGCAATTTTAAATTTCTATCTTCTTTCATTTGATCCATATATTCTTATATATCCTCCTGGTGGTTGATCTTGAATGCTCAAGTAATGGTTTTTAAATTGTATATTTACTCAGGTGTAATTGCCTATAAACCCTAGGTGCAATTGTCTAGAACTTCTAGGTGATGCCCAGGTCGTCCTGTATCAATGTGGTAGCTTAGCATCAGAGCCTCTCTGTGCAGTGTAAGAGTTGATCCAAGATGACCTAGGCGGTTGTGCCCAGGTTTCTTGATAATCACACCTACTGGACCTAAGCAATTATTAAGAAGAAGAAAATGACAATCACACTCTCAAAAATAGCATAATGTTTAGGCCATGTTTGCTTTGAATGCGAAATAAGGGGGCCGGCCATCATCCTGCGTTGTGGGAAAAGTCAGAAAGTGTGCTGACTTATTTATTTTAGTTTGTTTGGGGGAAAGTGGGGGATGCTCCATTTCTCTGTTTTGTAGTCTGTCATGAAAGTGAAGGGAAGTGACAGTCTTTGTAGATTTTAACGTTATGGCGTCTTGTTTCCCCCAAACAAACGATGGAAGTTAGGTTGCACTCAACTCCCCCACTTCATCAAAGTGACATTTCACCCCCAATTTCTCACTTCCTTCACTTAAACACAGATAAGCACACACACCCTAAAGAAAGCATTCATAAAGATTTCGTCTTCCTTTTATAGAGATTATAGAGCTTGGCGGAAGACAAATAGAATAGAGAATTCAAAAAACGAAGCCACAAGATTTGCTACCCTTTTGCTGATCAAAATCTAAAAACACCAAACTACACCTGACATTTAAGTTCATGAAAATGCAACTCTTAGGCAACTTCCAGACCTAAACCATGCATTAGGGTTGGGCATCATCCTGCATTTTTTTAATTTGTTTTCTTTTACTTTTTTATAATAGTCTTGATGTGAACAGAAGTTCTGAATTTAGAAAGCTTTCTTCATGATATTGAATATTTATTTTCTTAAGACTTTGGTGCATATATTTATATTTATTTTTAATCATGCCATGTTCATTATACTGCATTCCAGGTAGCAAAATTGGAACCCAGTCAAATGTCTGCACGGTATGCCATTGCCGTTCATCGTATCAAAGATGCCGAAAGGTATCAGGATTCAACAGAACAGCTTTCCTGGGCAGCAAATGAAATGTATTCAATACTGAAAGAAGGTGACCCTGCAATAATTGATCTTACCACAGCATGGGCTGGGTTAGCTATGGCCCATAGAGCTCAACAAGAGATTTCCGCTGCATATGAAACTGGATCAAAGGACTTGGCAGAGACAGAAGAGCGAGCTCTCTACGTGTTAAAACAAGTGAGTTACCTATGCTTTAACCTTTAGTGTTGTCAATATATAAAGCTGAGTAGATGTGTTGTGAAATTAATAATCTAAACTTTCCTCTGTGTCAAGAGATTTCAAAATAAATAAGTGATCAATTCCTCCATAAGGTGTATCAAGAAACATGGAAAGTTCTTTCATAATATTGTTCTATATCATGTTAGTACGTGATTTTCTTGAAGAACACATTTATTTAATTTAGTTATTTTGAATTTCACATTTCATGATATAAAAGAATTGAATTTCATTGCTATAGCGGTCAGAATTTGTGTTTTTAGTTGCCATCATGGATTTGTTAAGCATGGTCTAATCTGTTAGATACAAAGCAAACCAACTAAATCAAAGATGAGCACCAAAGAATTCATTCATAGATCTCCAAACTCGAAAGTTGTCTTCCCAATTACAAAATAATGGTCTCCAGATGCTTATAAAGAGAATATGAGAATTAGGGTTATCAACATAACCGTAAAAGACGTGATTAGCTTTTAACTAAAATAGGATAAACACCTAACAAAACACACGCATAAATAGCCATATTATTAAATGATACTACACAAATCATATAGCTTTCTAGGACTCATAACATGATGTAGAGACCAATATTGGTCTCCTGATCCTAGGACTCAAACAAATCATATGCCAAGCTATCAGTTCACTTGATGGTTTTGACTGTTTTCAAGACATTGTTTCCCTTGTTAGATATGTTAACTTTGGGAAAATCAAATTGTCATTTTGGTGTGAATGGTTTGTTTTCGGGGGATGGATTAGGATATGCTTCTCATTTCATTAGATCCTTCCTTGAGACTATTGAAGGGATCTAATCTGGATTTATCGTGAACAAGTTATAAGTATGTCTAATGTATTGGACCTTGCATCTTGAAAACACTGCAGAAAAGCTTGATGAATTTTATCATTGAAATTGATGTTCACCTTTTTATTTATTTTTTTTATTTTTTTATTTGTGAGATCCAATTGCGGGCCAACCAATTATTTCTTACCAATTATTTATTTAAAATTTTTGGAGCACAAGTTACGCCAAGACTCTTCTCCAATTGACTGACTAAACAAAATGCGTGCTGGACATTTTAACTTGTTGAATATAACATCCTTTTTCAGCCTTACATGTAATGTACGACTTTGGCAAGTAAACTGATAGCACATAACATATGAAGGAAAAAGGTTATTATTTACCAATTTTTTAAAAAATATGGACTTCAAATTTCCTCTATCATATTCCTTAATAATGTACAGAGAACTATTATTTTGTTGCTCTTAGCATGCTTTCTCTTGGTAAATGTTTTTACATGCTTATGGTATCCTCATGACTACCAAAACTATATGTTGAAGTGCTTGATAAATTATGTATCTTCCAAATCATAATTCAGAATATCACTCATAGATGATTGATATTGTTCTGTTTTCCCTACTATAACATATAGCTTCTTTTAAATAATTGTGATCCATCTCTGAGGACTCTGCTTAAAATGATATCTTACAGGCAATTGAGGAGGATCCTGATGATTCTGTGCAATGGCATCAGCTTGGTCTGCACTATTTATATAGATTACAGTTCAAGACATCGGTGCGCTTCCTCAAGGCTGCATTGGCTCGTCGCAAGGAATGTGCTTATGCCTGGTCCAATCTTGGTATGTTTTTACACACTCACTTCTTCCTTTCAGTGTGGTTAGCTTTCTTATTTATCTATTTTCTTAATATAAAAAGATTTCAAAGCCTCGATATCACCTGGAGCATGTTCTCAATAACTTGTCTTCATTTATGTGGATCTTAATATTTTTTTTTCTTTGCCACTCAGCTTTATCTAATATTCCTAAGATTTTATTTGTTCTTCCAATTAATTGTTGCTTCAACTCTGCAATTTACTTCAAGGACAAAGTTGCACTTATACCTATTTCTTTTTAATGTCATTCATAAACCGGCCTCGATCTATTGCAAGGAAAACATTGCCAGTGCTAAATTAGTCATCTTTTAGCAAAATATGAACTATTGTTTTGAAGTTAAATCTTCTCTGCTTTCAATTGTGTAGACATCTATTTTTTCCTTGAAACAAATATATTCTTTAGCCGAAGCAAAAAGTTAAATCTCTGTTGGTATTTCAAGGTATCTGTCTGCAACTATCTGGCGATCCATCTTCGGCCGAAGAAGCATACAAGCGAGCTATCTCATTGTCGACACCACAACACGTGCACGCCACCCTGTCTAACCTGGGAAATCTTTACCGTCAACAGAGAAGATACGAACATGCAAAGGCAATCCTTACAAAATCTCTGGAACTCTCCTCCGGATACGCACCAGCACACAACAATCTCGGTCTCGTGTTTGTGGCCGGACGCCAGTTAGATGAAGCTATAGCCTCCTTCGACAAGGCTCTCCAGTTAGATCCATTGCTTGATGCTGCTAAATCAAATATGGCGAAAGCTATCGCCATGTCTAAGAAGCCGGAAACCACATAAGCATTCGCTTTGCGTAATCAAACATGATGATACATCGGCACAAAGAGTTTCCTCAGAAGGCTCGACACTCACCGAAAATCTTTGAAATTCGGAGTTCCAGACACCAACTATCCTGGAAAAAAAAATGCAGGCATCAACCAAGCTCTGAGGGAGTGAATTATCCGAAATTTTCCGAATTTTTCGAATTTTTCCTTTGGTTGATGCTAATGTTTTAGGATTCTAGATTTGTATCCAGTAAATGAACAGATTTTATTTCTTATAAACAGACCATTAGTGATTGATGTACAGTGAGAGTATTTCATTTCTTATAATTCTATTGTAGCTTGTTTATTTTTGGTTTAGATTTCAACATAAGTGACATGTTGGTATCATATAACCATATATAAACCAAAATCATTTGAAATCATGTCTTGATTCTAATAATGTCTAAATAAATAGATCAAATACAATGAGTCCAAAAAGGTGGTCCTATATTTTTTTTTTTCTTAATAAATAATTAAAAAATCAAATATATAACATAAATTTCCCAACAAAACCCGGACTTATTGGAACTTTTGATGACGTGGAATCATGAAAAGTGCAAAAGGGTAATGGGAGCTGAGATATTCAGTTGATTCTTTTCTAGTATGGGACCTACCTTTTATATTTATCTTCTCTCTCTCTCTCTGCTATTATTGAATTGTGGCTTGAATAAGTGATTTAGAAAAGTGATAAAAAGACAAGGTGGCACTCCCTCTCACTGTCTTTTTCACTTCTACTAGTAATCTAATCTTTTTAGGCAAAGTGGGCCCTCCTTTGTCCAACTTGCCACGTCAGACACTTTATGATAAGTATAACATTTTACATCTTCTCTCAAAAATAATTATTTGATATTAATCCATATATATATACATTGTACCAGATTTTTTAATCGTCTAACATAAAATCACTCTAATTCTCTCAAATATTATACCAAAATATAGTTTTAAACAAATAAAATGTCTTTAGTATAATTCTTGTTTTTTTAATCCCCTCATCTACTGATTTTTCATAATAAAATACTGAGATTTCAACCTAGTCTTTATTGTTTGAACTTACCATTATCTTTAACATAACTTTATCTTAATGGACCCGAGAAATGTTAGATTAAATAAAAAAAATATTAGCGTATTTTATTATATATATATATATATATATATTACAATTGAAATTTAGTTTTTTTTTTTAATGACAAATATAATAATTGAAATTTAATTTTAAAAATCAAATATTTTTTTAAAAAAATAATAATTTTGTCCTTCAAAACACACACATTGAATATGCTTCTGAAAAATCTTCTTAACGTCTACATAATCAAACTCTGATCATTCAATGTGATATTTGACCAAATTAATAAATTTTTAAAAGTTGTTAAACAACCATACCATTCTATCTCTTAACACTCTTATAAGGATGTCATTTGTCGTTTTTTTAATAAAAATGGATAAATCAGCGATTTATTAGAAAAAAAGAAGAAACGAGAGTCTCAAAATCTGAGAAGGAAAAATAAAGCCCGAAAGCTAACAAAGCAACGATAAGAGAAAGTTTAGTATCATTATCAGCGATAAGTATAACAGTAAACAGAGTCACGAGGATGTGCTCGTCGCTTTTGAAAAAAAAAAAATTCCTTTAAAAAAAAAATTACAAAACAACACCAAACTTAAAAAAAAATTAATAATAATAACAATAACAACAAGAAACACCACCAAAAGCTCATCATCATCATCATCATTCATTAATAAAAGACTAAAAGTCTCCACCCTCCAATCTCACGTGAAACATTTTCTCCACCCTCGTGACTCAAAACCCCCTCCCCCTCCTTATCGGATTCGGATCCTAAATCCCCAAATCCCCAAATCCCCAAACCCACCAACATCGAAATCCGGATAACCAAAACCCTCCCCCAATCCCCTTTTCCCACCTGTCACTCCTTTTCCACGTCACCCCCAAAAATTCCCAAAAAGCTCCTTCCCTTTCCCCCTCCCCTCTCCATCATCATCATCATCATCATCATCATCAATCCCCATCCCTCCTCTCCCCCCACACCGCAATGTGCTCCTTCTCTCGCCCTCAACCCCGCTCCTCCATGCCCTCCAAGCGCTCCCGATCCAAGATCCGCAAGCCCAAGTTCATCAGCCTCCGCCGCCAACTCTCCCTCCCCTCTCCCACTCCTCCTCCTCTTCCTCCCACCTCCATGTCTCCCCCGCCGCCCACCATCGACCACGATCGTGACCCTCCCGTCACATCCCTCCTTGACCCTGGCGACGGCCCATCTCTCACCTCCCTTCTCGGCGCCTCCTCCTCCATCGCCGTCTCCGAGACCACCTCTACCCCATCCTCCTCCTCCATGAACTGGGACGGCGAGATCGCCATCGCTAGACGAGCTCTTCGCGGCCGTGAAAGATGGGTCTTTTGCTGCTCCGCTTCATCTCCGTCACCAGCGTCGGAACAAGAAGCGTCTAGCGCAAGCCATGTTGATCTCTGGTGTGCTGTCCCGCAGGGCCTTTCTCTTAAGCTGGACTATGACGAGATCCTCTCCGCTTGGTCCGATAAGGGTTCCTTGTTTATTGATGCCAATTCCGGCCATCAGGTTGTTCCTGAGGTCTATCATACCCTCTCCTCTCCTTCTACCACCACTGTGAGTTTTCCTTTTTCTCTCTCTTTTATTTTTTTAATTTTGCTTTTGAGATCTTTTGGTCTGTGTGAATGAATGCTAGCAAGCAGGTGAGCAAATGTCATACGTGTCAATAAGATCCACCGTGTATTTATTGCATTGAGATTTGGTTTAGGTATGATATTCTAGGGTGGATATATATATTAATGGTGGATCTGAGGTTTTGATTGGTTTAGAAGAGAAGGGAGACTGTATTATTGACGTTGTGGGCCAATGATATTTGGCCACGTGACCTCTCTGGACTTATTTGTACGGTTTTGTCCGACATCTTTGAAATGGGAAAATTAGTACTTGTATGATATATATATATATATATATATGAAATTATTAACTCTTAAAAATTTGTACATGTTCATGTACATGGTTGGTGTGGTTGGAGAGTTTGGAGTTTTGTAGAATAGATTTTAGATATTTTTGCTTTTGATTTAATTAATAATTTAGATTCTCAAGTATTCCAGAAGTGTGTTCTTTGTTTATTATAATTATCTTGATAAAGTGGATTAACCATTCATCATAACCAATGTTGTGAAAGAGAGTTAATTTTTTAATCTCACTTGTTAAAGAAAAAAATTACCATTTTTCTAATGTATAGATGGTTTGTTGTTAATTATTATCATTCTTTGAATAGGTTTAGTATTCTAAAAATTGGATTATAATTAACCACAGTACATGAGTAATAAAAATCAAGTATTTTTTGTTTTGTCTTCCAAAGTAATATATATATTAATTTTGACTCTCAAATGGAATGAGTTTGTGGACGTGATAGACCCACATGTGTTTTTAATATTTGTAAAAATTATATATATATAGGAGAGTTACTTTTAATATTAGTAATTAACAATCATCGATCTTTGATAAATACAAAAAAAAATTAGTTTATTATTTTTATAACTAATAGTTAGTATTTTATTATCCTCCTCAACCAGAGGTCAAGCACTAAGGATGGATTCAAGTTTTCTTCTAAACAAACATCTGAAAATTAATAGTGCAACAAGTATGATTCTTGTACTGTTTGTCTATTATTTGTCTATTAATTTTATGTGTTTTTCCCATCTCTCTGTGTTTGTTTTAAAACAAACAATGATCTTATTTTATTCTCAACATGCATAGCTACATTTACTCAATCAAATAATATATATATAGCTAGATTAATTTGCAGAAGAAATTAAAATGAAAGTACAAGTAGTAGTGATTATTAACATACAAATTAATGATAAAAATGAAATATAATGCAGGTCTTTGTGGAAGTGGGAGGAGGTGGGGGAAAAGCAGCAGCAGCAGCAGGAGGAGGTAGTGCATGGAGGGTGCCTGAGATTGGTGATGAGAAAGCACAAAGCATGGTAATGAAAACCAAGAAAGAGCAAGAAGAGGAAGAAGAGTCCTCAAAAAGGAAAGAAACAAAGTTGGGCACTAGGGAAGAGAGAGTGAGGAGATATAAAGAGAAGAGACAAAACAGGCTCTTCTCCAAACGCATTAGATATGAGGTCCGTAAACTCAATGCTGAGAAACGTCCCAGAATGAAGGTATGTTTGCATGCATGCATGCATGCATGCATGAAATTAATACTGTTCCTTTAATTCACTGATCACGTAGTTCATTCATTCATCATTTTTTTTTTTTTGATATTCTCAGCATCATGTTTTACTGTTACAATGTCACATGTTAAACTATTTAAAAAGAGGTTTGTTTTAGCTGTTTAGTTTATTAAATCATTATTTTGGTGATGATTGATGAGGTGATCATTTGGGATAGTATTAGACAGACACACTGGCACATTTCCCATGTAAGCATGCTTGTTGGAAAAATAAATTATTTTTAATTTGATTTTTTTTAAAAAAAATGACATGGCACGTTAACAAATTGTTTTAATAATAATTATTATTTTAAATAGCTATTTGGTAAAATGTTAGCTGCCAAGTTATCCCAAAGGTTTAGCTCCACATCCAACTAGCTATTTAATAGATCGGAGTATGGAAATTAATATTTTTGTTAAATTTAGAGGTAAACCATGACTCAAAGATTAGGAGCTAATGGTGGATTTAATCCTTTGCGTGCATGTTTGTTGAAGTATTTACAATCATTAGTAGAAGAATTAGGCAAATTTCTTGACCCGTTTCAAAATTTTTATAATTTTAAAAAATTTTAAAACAATATTGTATATATATAGACATATCATATATAATGTAGACTCTAATGTTAGTTTTGTTTATATAACCTTCTACAATGAAGATTATTGGTGTACATTTCTAAACAAAACAAAACAAATATATATATATATATATATATATATGTAATAGTTATAAACAAATTTGAAAGATTATAATTATAACATCATAAATAAACACAATTAAATATTTTTAGTTATTGAATAACATATATAAAAACCTATTCCTTCAAGTTTTCTGAAAGCAGATTACACGTCTATTTTATAGATATTGAGAGGATGAATTAACTTCATGGGTTAGTTTTAACTTTTCAAGTGAAAATATATTTTTGGTTCCTCAGTTATATAGGTCTATTCCTTTTAATATTTACAGGCTTATTTTTTTTTAGCATTTGAAGTATGGACAAGCCCAGAATAAACAAATATATTTCATTAGGTACCAAAATAAAAGTGGTTTTGTTTGAAGGGTCCAAAACAAAATGAGAACGGTTACTTTAGACATAATGATTAAATCTGGAAGGCTAAAAGCTAAAGTGTTTGATGGGCTGAAAGTTGCAATGCATTCATTTTGTATTGGTTTTTAAAGATGTGGAACAGTCTCATGTCATTCTTTTCATGCAAAATAGTTTGGTTTAGATTAATAACCAATATTTAACCAAATAGTGGTACATATATAAGGATACCCACATAAGATGAGTGTAAATATTTAAGAAATAAATTACATGAAAGAATAAATTACAAAAATACATATCTAATTGCAATGCATGTGTATATATATAGTGTATGTTTTTAGTACATACTTAGCTTTTTAAAATCTAAAGATATTTAATCACAGCTATTAGATCATGATTTAACGGTTATTTGTAAAAGTGGTGTATAAGTTTTACTATTAGTTATTGTACTGCTCTATAACCAAATATTGTTGAATATTGCAGAGTACTATGCACAAATGAAAAATATCCATTAGTTACCAACGGCCATTTTTTATATTTAAAATCTAACAATGTCTCTAAAAGACAGGTCCTATGTATACATATATGGATAGTTTTTGGTTATGAAACACAAAAAGAATCTAATTGAATTTGCGATCAAGTTACAACTAAAAAAATAAGTTGATGAATGTTATAAAAAAAAAAAAAGAAACTAGATAATATATAATATAAAGCGTTTAAGTCATTTGTGCCTGTTGTTCATAAAACATCCATAAATTATAAATAATAAGAAATAACACAAAAGATTAAATAATAAGAGATAATACAAAACATCCATAAATTATAAATAATAAGAGATAACACAAAAGATCTACATTTAATGACTCATGCTCTTATATAGAACAGTACCAACTTAATTAAATCTTTTCATATATTCATTGATAGTAATAATATGACTTAGCTTGTAAGTTGTTTGTCATTTTTAACCTCTTTGCATCTTAGCAATTATCTTAGACAATGCAATCATGAACAACACTTAAATTCAAACAAATAATTTAACAAAGTTTATATTAACACTTGAAATATTACCATTTGATTGTTGAAAGGTTGTTTGATGGGAAAATCATTCATGATATCAGTTCTAATTCTTTCTTCTTCTCCTTCTTCTTTGCAGGGTCGTTTTGTCAAAAGGAAAGATGATGTTGTATGAGTAGTGACTTTGTTATCTCAATTCTCAAGGCTCATGATGAGACCAAATAAAAAATAACAAAAAAAGTAGTAATAATAAGAACAAAGAGATGAAAGAGTTGTTCAAATATTAGTTCTCTATTTCTCTTTGTCCAAAAAAACAGAAGTAAAATATGTTGCCACTGTTGTAACCATTGTCCTCTTGGGTTTGTATTGTTGTAACATAGACAGTGCTTTATGCAAATCAGATGGCTTTTTTTTTGTTTCTTTCTTTTTCTTTTTGTAACATTGTACATTCTGATTATTCTCAATGTGAATTATTTGGGGGAAAAAATTATTTGTATTGAAATTATGAACCAGTCATATTATTGATTTATTGCAAAAAAAAAAACATTGTTATTGTTTTTTTGTTATGAATTTCTTTTATCTTGCATGGTTTTTTCTTGAATCCATGAACTTATTGTTGGACTTTGTACATCTTAATTAATGTGACACTATTAATATTTTTATAAATTTATGCGGATTCAAATTTGTCCAAATAGCCTTGACTGTTTATATATATATATATATATATATAATAAGAAAAGATAAAGGAAACAAAAAGAAAAAATGTTGAAACAATCTTGTTTGTAATTAAGTTTTTTTATTAATTTATGCGGAGTTAAATTTGTCGAAATAGTCTTGATTGTAAAAGAAAATATGTTGAAATAATCTTGTTTGTAATTAATTTTTTTTATAAATTTATGCGGAGTCATATTTATCAAAATAGTCTTGATTGTATATATATATATATATAGAGAGAGAGAGAGAGAGAAAAGAATAGAAAAGGAAATATGTTGAAACAATCTTGTGATTCTTGTTTGTACAAATATATATATATATATATATATAAAGAAATATGTTGAAACAATCTTGTGATCCTTGTTTGTACAAATATATATATATATATATATATATATACATATGATATAGAAAGATGAAAAAAAGCAAGAAATGTTCAAAGAAAATGTAAATGAAGATTTTGTAGTTGGTTGGTTGGTTGGTACTTGGTTTACAACGCGTGCCATAATTGTTGGATCATATAAGATTGGTTAGTATTTAAATAAAATCAACGTCAGTCCCTATATCTTTGAAGCTAATTTTCATTCGTTTTTTTTTTTTAAATAATAAAGTTCAGTACTTTGGTCAAACTGACTGCTGGCTCAACTCAATAATAATAACAAATATTCTGTAAAATGTTGGGGTTTATCAAAAACTTAAAATTTTTTGCTTAACAGAAATAACTCTATAAAAATTTTCGTCTACCGACTCTTTTGGATCATCTAACCATTTCTGTATGATTCATTTTTTCGTACTTTTTTTTATCTTAACTTTTATAACTTTGTTTTTTGCAATAGCTATATTTTTAATATTTTTTAGATGATTTATTTATTTTAATTAAAAAAAATATTAATAAAGTTTACTTTACAATTAATTATTTTCAAAATTTACTTCTAAGATTAAAACAACAGAACAAGTGCAACTTTTAAAGAGTGAATATCACATATACAGTGTTTTATTATTTTCTTTTATTTAGATAATACTAATATTGTAAACTTTAAATTAAAGCTAACTCATAATTAATTTTTAATAGAAATATATAAATAATGATATAGCTATGGTAGAGTGTCAATGTCATTTTAGGCAACCTTGTTAGTTGTTATTACCAAATTTCACTAGTTTCCCTAATCACCCACTCACCTGCCTTCATTTCATTCTTCATCATTATATACTCTCTTTCCTACCTTACCCTTTTCCTTGGTCTCCTACTAACACTCCTTCATATTATTATTATTATTATTATTATTATTATTATTATTATTATTATTATTATTATTGTTTATTTTCAAAAAATTAAATTGTATATTCTTAAAGTATTATTATTACTTTACAAATACTCTGTTTAATTATAATTTCCTATTTTTTTAATAGTAGTGTAAATATGAAATACATTTTCACTAATTTTCTCTCCAATTATTATTATTATTATTATTATTATTTGTAAAAATGTGAATATAGAAGAGATATATTTGAAATAAAGTTAAAAGACTTCCTAATTTTTTCTAATAATTTTTTTTAACAAAATGAACAAATCAAGTGCAGTAAATTACTAAAAAAAATTAATCATTTAGTTCATACATAAACACCAATCACCTAACAAATACAGAAACTGAACTATAATCCGGTTCCCATAGCTGGGGGTTCATTTTTTGCAATATTATATCAGGCGTATTTCAAACACTATGCAATAAAATTCTCTATAAAATAATTTTTATCGTCGAGTCACTATTACTAGTATCACTAGACCAAAACCCGTTGATCCAGACTTCGATAAATTTAACAATTTTTCATTGTCTAAATTATATATATAGATTTAATTGCTATACAGGTCCATGTAATTATGTACTTTCTGTCTTTTTAGTCCTTGCAATATTTTTAGATACAATTAATTCCTCATATTTAGTCAAGTTAGGTGATGTAGATGGGCAAATATAAATTACAAGAAATTAATTGTACCTAAAAATATTACCGTGGACTTGAACGACCCAACTCAACCAAATATAAGGATTTAATTATATCTAAAAATATTAGAATGATTAAAATAAAAAATAAAAAAATACACAATTATAAGGACCTATACGAAAATTAAACCATATATATATATATATATACACACACCAATTAAAGTCACTCATGAAACTCACCCACCATCAAACAATGGCAACCTCGCTTCTCTTCTTCTTCTTCTTCTCCTTCGCTTCTCTCTTCTCCTCTTCAATGGCTCTCTCCTGCTCCTCCTTCTCCTTCTCCAACAATCGCACCTTCGTCTCCTGCTCATCTCTCCCTCATCTCAACGCCACCATCCACTGGACCTTCGATCCTTCAACCTCCTCCCTCTCCCTCGCCTTCACCGCCCCTCCCCCCTCTTCTTCCGGCTGGATCGCCTGGGCCATCAACCCTAATTCCCTAACCATGATCGGCTCTCAAGCCCTAATCGCCTTCAACGATCCCACCATCAAACCCCAAACTTTCAACATCACCGGCTACTCCCCAATCAAACCCTCCCCCATCGATTTCCCCACCTCCGATCTCCAATCCGAGTCCTCCTCCACCCACCTCACCCTCTTCGCCAAGCTCAAGCTCCCTCAAGGCTTGACCTCCATCAATCAAGTCTGGCAAGTCGGCACTTCCGTCACCTCCGGCTTGCCGGACAAGCACGAGATGTTGCCTGATAACTTGCAATCCATGTCCAAGCTTGATTTGACCAAAGGTCAGCGAGTCACCACTGCGACGTCGACGCCCACGTCGCCGGCGCCGGCACCGCCGTCTTCCGCTCCATCCGCCGCCGGTTCTCATCGTTTGTTATCGAAGGTTCGTGCCCGTGTTCTTTTTTTTATTGAATTTTTTCTCTTTTTTATTTATTTATTTTGATTCGTTAGGGCGCGCTTTTTTATTCCGTTGTTGTTATTTGCTAGATTTGGAACGTTTCTTTTTTTAAAAACACAACGTCAATTTAAATAACATAATAAAAAAGCATTTAAATATTTTGTTATTATTATTATTTGTATTTTTGTTTCTTGAGTGTTAATTTTGGCTTTAATTATATTTATTTATTTATTTTATTATTAAAATAGTGGATTTTCTCCTGTGGCTATTGATCCAAGAAATTTGATGTGAGTTTGAAGATTTAATTATTTATTTGATCTTGAGATCGGGAAAGAATAGTTTAATGAAAATTGATAATAATATATATTAAAGAAATTAAATTAGTTCAAATTGTGATGAATAGTTTAATAAATTTAAAATAAAATTAAAGAATAATATATTTTTTTTATTTAGTTATTTGATCTTTCTATCACTCCACTATCTCATGACGGAAAGAATATATTTTTAAAAATAAATTTAATAAAATTATTTTAATGACCAAAAAATTATCTCAATATATTTAAGAATTAAATCTGGCCAAAGTTTAGGAATTTTAAACAATAACAGTCTATGATCAAATTAACAAGGGATTAAACTTGAGTGCTTATAAAGTTATAGTTAATATTAAGTCAAACTATTTATATTTGTATGATATAATAACAAGATTAAAAAAAAAAAAATTGAATGATGTATATATTAAGTGCTTGTAACATTCATGTCCATTGAAAAGGCTTGAATATATCAATCACACTTAAGTTCTTAGTAATTGATGATGATTGTGAAATCATGGATAGGATAAGAACAACAGCATCCAAATTTGAATGAGCTCCTTTTCTTTGTTAGAGTGATTGATGGCTACAAATTTCATTAACATTTTTAAACAATTAATTAATTTGATAAATGCACTGTTTTTGACAAAATTGAGTTTACTTGAGAGAAAATTTCTCTGGGCTTATATAAGACTTGGTGAAGACTAATTCATTAAATCAGAACTTTTCAAGTCAGATCAACATATTAATTAATAATTTAATTATTTTTTTCTAGAAAATTATTTTGACTCCATAATTCTTATATTTTGAAGGTTAATTTGGAAGTAGCTTACTCATTCCAAGTTATTCTTCAATTATATATATATATATAAGAAATATTGGCATCAAAAAGTACAATGACATGTAATAAAGTGAAGTGTTTTCATTGAAAAATATTGGAACAAATGTATATATAATTATATATAATAGAATACGTCAACCGCAGGCAACAATGCTAAATGAAGAGAGCGACTCAGAGAGATGAGTAGTTTTTTTTTTTTGTTAATTTAATTAATTTTTTCTAGAAAATTATTTTGACTCCATAATTCTTATACTTTGAAGGTTATTTTCAAAGTATCTTACTCATTCCAAATTATTCTTCAATTATATATATATATAAGTAATATTGCCACCAAATGACATGTAATAAAGTCAAGTGTTTTCGTTGAAAAATATTGGAAACAAATTTATATATTTATAATAAAATATGCCTCTAAAAATAGCATTCATGTCTATTTTTCCTAAAAAGTAAATTCTTTTAAATATATGCTGACTTATAAATAAAGTGTTATTGAAAATTTACATACAAACTTTTAAACTTTTAGAAATTACATGCAAAAAAAAATTGTAGGGTAGCATTCACATGATTTATGTATTTTAAAATCCTAGAAATATAAAAATAAATAAAAAAAAATTAGAATAAAAGGTATTATTCAAATGGGTAACTTAGATGTGAGATCCGGTACAAACATGAAAAAAAAGGGTATATTTCCCCACGTAAAACATTACTTTATAGAATCACCCTAAATATTTAAATTTCTTATATAAAGTTATATTGGATATCCTTTTTCCTTTTTAACATTTTTTTAATTATAATTATTTATAAAGTGACTTACTAATTTTATTCTATAATCAATTATTAATTAGAGCCACTATACATATACATGCAAGAAACTCAAACTTGCAACGGTACGTGTAATAAGAGAAATTTATGAGGGTATATGTGCAATGCCAAGATCTTACACGGGTACATATTTATTAAAAAAAAAATCCTACAAATAATAATCCCACATCAAATAATCATAAAAAACTTGCCACATATATGTGTGTGTGTGTATATATATATCACCCTACTAATAATCCTTGTAACAGAACATCATAGCAAAGGAAATATAGTATTGGTCAACATTCCCATGGCTTTCAGCTTAAAAAAATTATATTTAAAAAAAAAAAAGGCACACAATATAAGCAATTTTCATATTTTCCCAACACACACACCAGAAAAAAAGCATGTTATCATCAATTGAAACATTATAAGCTACAACAAATAACACATCAACCTTATTCTGCACTTACACTATAACTCATCATGAAGACACCTCAACCAACATGAAAAAAATAGAGTCTGAAATAAGTAGAACTATCTTACCAACTCATAAGATGATCTTGCTTGGCTATATATTCGCAATTCTATGAATGTTTTAAATAATAGATGAATTCTAACAGCATGAGAACCTGCTTGAATTTTGTTTTGCTTCGTCGGTACCATTGCTAGTGAGGCTCACCCGGTTGAGCGACAACTCGGCTTTATATGAATCAGAATTCAGCACTTTTCTGCTCACATTATCATAAATCTCTTTTATAACTATCTCAAATGCGGTCTTCACGTTTGTCGAATCTAATGCTGAAGTCTCCATAAAGAACAAACCTTCTTCCTCTGCAAGGGCTTTGCCTTCTTCCACAGACACAGATCTAATACTCTCTAGATCACATTTATTTCCAACAAGCATCCTTGCAACGGTGGTATCAGAATGAGCTGCAAATGAAGAATTTATATCTAATTCTTAGTGACTTGTCATGTCCGTAAACAAATATGTACAAAAAATTTAATTAGCATATGCAATCGAAAACAGAAACAGTAAAGCACAAATTCTTGGGAGTTCAAATAACTACAAATAAACACAAATAAGCACATAATAATTTGATTTCAGTTGATAAAACTAAAACATATATGTAATAGAACCAGGTAAAATATGGGATGATGGCATAGGCCATATAAAATGTAGGGAAGGCAACATGTCGGATTCAGGGTGGGAGAAAACCCGTTCCCGAACTGCTATTAATAAGAATAATTATTATCTTAAGTAATTTTAATTATATATATATAATATCAGGCGAGAGTAGGACTTAGAGCAAGGAGTCCCTCCCTAGTTTTACTTGACCGGAGATCCCCATCCTGAACCCAGCTCCAAAAGAAACACCAACATGAAAACGTGCAGATGTTAAAGATGGGGGATATTGAACCACATGGCAAATACAAATGTATATATATAAAATGTATGAAATACCAACAGGTGGTATTAACAAGCATGAGAACGTAAAGGTTTGCGTAAACTAGTTTATGATTGTAAATAAAATGTTAACATAAGTCATTATGAGGACATCACATGAGTAAACCATAATGGAAGCACCTAAGTATAAATGTAGAGGATAGACAGTATGGATGAAGAAAACTGAACAAAACTCATTGGAAAGGAAATTTAAATTTGGAAAGTTAAAATGAAAAAGTAAACTACACACAAACAACTCTAAGGCATATAGAATAAAGTACCCAAATCATCTTCAGACTAGTTTAAAAAGCCGGTATGGCCATGCTAGAAGGATTTAAAAGAACAATAAAAGTTGAACACTTGAACTATAAAACTTCTACAAAGATTTGCCCAAGGGTAACATTGCTAATAAAATGATTAATTTTTATCACACTACCAATGGTTTTACATCTCATGTCATGATTCTCCCATCGTCAAGTTAAATGCTAAAACAAACATAAGCAGGAAAAAAAAAACAATGAAAGACTAAAAAGAGATTCAATTGAGCCTAAGAAGAAAAAGAGATAAATGGAAGACAGAGAACAAGATAATGGAAAGGAAAAGGGAAAGATTCATTACAAAAGACTTTAAAAAAAAAAATGCAAACATGTCTTAAAATTCATATGATCTATCATTTTCATCACAAACATCTAAGTAGTGGAGAACCATTCATTTGAACCCTCCTCTGCCAGGGAAATAAACAGATCCAAACATTACCAAAATATAAGTCATAGCTGATCACTTCATCTCAACTTTTCACTCACTACTCACTAGCAGGCTCCCTTCACAAATGGTATGAGTTGCAAAGTGAATCCTTCCTCAAAAAATTACTTTTTTTCCTTTGCAAAAGAAAAAACACTTGAATCTTTAGATCTTCAAAACAAGTCTACTTCCAAAGCAAAAAACTGGCCTTGAATTTACCAACTACTCTTATCTAAAAATCAGTAAAAGTTTCAACACCTTTGTTCTGTACTCTTGATAGAAACAAGAACAAATTTGCACTAAAAATCTCCTCAATAGCAATATCACAACAATTACTAGATGAAAAATCCAAACCTCGACCAGATCTAACCCTAAAATGTCATTCATTTAAAGTACTAAATTAGGCAACCAGATCCCAGCAATCCACATCCAAGATAAAACTTTTCAAAAATCAAAAGAACAAGCAGCAAGAGAATCAAAACAAAAAAGAAACAAAAGTGGTGATCGGGGACTTACTGCTGAGCTCCTGCAGCCATCGGGCGACACTATCGAAGGTAGTGCGGCGCGAGATGTCGTAGACGACGAGCGCGCCGACAGCGCCGCGGTAATAAGCGGAGGTGACGGCACGGAAGCGCTCCTGGCCAGCAGTGTCCCAGATCTGGGCCTTGACTTCCTTGCCATCAATTTCCATGCTCTGGGTCTGGAACTCCACTCCAATGGTGGCCTTGGAGTGGGCATTGAACTCGTTCCGAGCGTACCTTGAGAGCAGGTTGGATTTTCCCACCGCTGAGTCTCCGATGATCACCACCTTGAAGAGATACTCCTCTCCTTCTTCGTCTTCCCCCATTCTTCACCTCCGAGGTCCTTCAATGGCGATCAATGGCGCTGAGAAAGCTTGGATTTTTCTCAAGTTCTCATTTTTATATTTTCACGTTTTTTTCAAATACCTCCCTGAAAAAATTAAAACCAACCGAATAGTTCCCTTTGTATATAAGGCCCCCATTCTTTTTATAATTTCATGCTTTTTTTCTAATTTAAATGCACATTCTCAATATTAAATATATTTTACCAAAGGTTTTAGAACGATAAAAATATTAAATTATGTCTTAAAATAAAATTATTATTATTTTTTTATAATAGTGATAAATATATGTTAGTATCTCTATTGTGAGTGAATTATTGTTAAATATATGTCCATCAAAGAATATGCACAGTAAGTTATTGTCTTGAAAACATCCTCATTTCATAGATGTAATATCATTTATGAGTTAATTTTTTTAACAAAAATTTAAACATTCAGTACACACTACTGTTTGTCACAAAATAGACTCATGTTAGTGTCTTTAATTATTTAGCCTAAGTGTTTTTGACAATGCTATTTAATTAGCTTTGATAATTTCAATGTTTTATATTTTAGGCCAGAGATATTTTTACAAAAAGAATGACTTATTTAAAGGGAATTTTATAAATATCAACAAATTCAGGGAGGTAAAGGAAAAAGGCATTTTAATTTTAAATTAATTAAAAAAAGAAATACCAGTGAGAACAGTCAACGGGTGGGTGTGAAGGCACGACGACTGAGGTCGCTCCCATGTGGACACGTGGCGATTTGTTGTAATATTCTACAGTGGTTGAATCCATCCGTCCACTGCTTCTTGCCTCGAGATTTGTGATCAATTGAAGAAAGCTAATCTCGGAGCGAGATTGATGGGGCCATTTTTGGTATTTTCTGGTGACTCGTTAAGTAAAATTGTCTGAATCTTTTGGTGGCATTTAAAAGGAATTTCATTTTTATTTATTTATTATTACAATTTATTCATTTTTTTACAAATACAACTAGTGCTATCAAATGGATTAGGAATAAACTAAAAAACAGACTGTGATTGTAAATCCACATTCGTAACTTAGATTTATTACCACCATTATATTCAATAGTATTTAAACTCAGAATTTTATGAATATTTTACATCTATGAACTTTTAAGCATTTTTTTTCTATAATTATTTATTTATTAGAAATCAAATAAGATAAGAAAGAAGAGGTTCGTTGGTGGTTGTTGGATTGGTGGTGGGAAATGGGAGTAGGACGAGGACAGCCTGGTTTGGTTCTAAACCCTTTAGATCTGATTAATATTTGATTTTTTTTTAAGTATTTCTTTTGCGTATACAACCTTGAAAAATCTTATAATTACATAGATATAAACTAATATTGCATAATTATACCAATTGGTTCAGACAAGTAATGATAATGTTAGGTAGGCGTGATAGTTGGAGCTTTACGTGTAGAGTTGCAATGATTTTTAGATTTTATAATTATTTTAAATCTTACCTTTTCTATTATTATTATTATTATTATTATTATTATTGTTGTTGCGTAAAAAGGTTATATATAATAATTTAATTTTTTCTAAATAAATATACTCAATTTTTATACCGTAAATATTTCATTCACGCCAATATTTATCTTTAGAGTTTGTGATCCAGCTTCTATTTGACCTAATCCAAAAAATTTATAGTGCAACTTATATAATTTTTATAATTATAAATTTTTTTGAGGGATTAATGCCAGTAATTGGGAGATTAGATTAATGGAATAGCTCGTCACTGATTTTCATTGGTGTGACGAAAAGAATCCCCTTAGTATGGATTTATCTAGGAATTTAAGCATAGCTTGATTGAATTTAGGTCAAGACTTATGATAGATTTAGGGTTATTTAAATATATTTTAAAATTTTATTATAAAAACAAAAAATTGAGTTTAGCAAACTAATCCACTGTAATTGTCTCAATTTTTCAAACATAGTGGAATCATCTTCCTTTTTATTTTTGCCCAAACGTGATTTTTCCATATAAATTTATGTGTTATTTATTTATTTGCTTATTATCATTCATTATTCCGTTAATTTATCTCATTACTTGAGTTATATCATATATATATATATATACAATATATATGTTTATAAGTATAAATTGTTGCTTACTATAATTCGCTATTATATATATATATATATATATTCTTCTAAATTTTATGGTGCAAATATGTACATAAATATAAACTTCTTAATTTTTCATATATAACATCATCGGATGTACATAAACAAAAAAAAAATGTTAATTTTAAATATATTATGGAACTTTTTGTAAAACAATTGCACATTTTTTTATATTTTTAATTTATTGATTAATTTTTAAAATAAATAAATAACAACTCAGGAGGCCCAGCCCAACTATTAACTGGGCCAAACTACCAAACAACATGAAGCGTGACGGCATACACTGAGTGAGATTGATATTTGAATATATATATTCACAAATATATATATATATATGAGAACCCATTATCTAGGGACGTCCCTAGATTTCAAATCTAGGGATGTCCATAGTAGCCATCGGATGAAAATCTGACGGCTCTTATCATTATGAACAGTAGAAACCGCGTTCTACAGTGTTGTACATTGATCATGAACAGTAAAAGGTGTGCAGTGTTTATATAATCAATCAACCATCGGATGATGATCTAACGGCTTAGATTTAAAAACATCCCTAAATTTGAAATCTAGGAACGTCCCTAGATGATGTTTTCCTTATATATATATATATATAATTGTTATGTACGGATTACAAGCAAAAGATATTTCTTTTGCTTGTAATCCGTAATATCTTTTGCTTGTAATCCGTACATAACAATTATATATATATATATATATATAGAATGCATCCTTTGTCAACGTTCACAGAAACGTAATCTGTGAACGTTGATATGGGCCGTTGGATTTCAATCCAACGGCCGCACTAATCGCTCGCGAATGCAACATCGTGCACTATTTATAAGCCACGATAAAAAGTGGGATGCACGGTGTTTTTGATCCGAATCGTCCCAATCAATCTCAGAGACAAGAATCGAATCAATCACGCCCATCCAACCCTATGAAAGATCGAGATCATCTGCGGACGACTCTACGAACGTCCGCAGATGATGTTTAGCCATATATATATATATATATATAATTGTTATGTACGGATTACAAGCAAAAGAAGAAGAGGATGCATCCTCTGTCAACGTTCACAGAAACGTAATCTGTGAATGTTGATATGGGCCGTTGGATTTCAATCCAACGGCTGCACACTGTTCTGTGAACAGTAATGTTGTGCACTATTTATAAGCACAGTAAAAAGTGGGATGCACAGTGTTTTGATCTGAACCGTCCAATCAATCTCAGCACAGTAAATGAATCAATCACAGCCATCCAACCCTATGAAAAGTACTGTACATCATCTGCGGACGACTCTACGAACGTCCACAGATGAGGTTTAGCAAAAGAAATATATATATATATATATATATTATAACAAATAGATCATGCATTCCTCTATGTATCATTAGTTCTAAATTTTAAATTATTGACTAAATAACTAGTATCATGCTAGTGTTGGCAATCTGTGAAGTTATTGTTAAACAAAAATAAATACTATAATTTAATCATTAGTTAATTTGAAAAGTTTATTAAAAAAAAAAAATAGGACTTAGTTGGAAGCATTGGGGAATTAATTATATATTCCTATAAAAAATATTATATCTCTTAAATATCCCTTCATACTATTTTGATTTATTTATTTATATACTCCGATAATTAAAAATTAATTAATTTTTTTTATTTAAAGTAAACAATTATTAATCATTTTTTTTGCATTAATTTACTTTAAAATAGCTAGCATTCGTATAAACCTAACAATGAATCAGGAGTTTGAATCTCTCCTCTTGCGTGGTGAATAATATCAATAATATCATCTCCATTTTGTCAAAAAATTTATATATTTTTTTAAATATATTAAAAAACAATAATTTTTAACTATAAAAGATATATAAATAGATTAATATGTTTATATGAGAGTATATTAGTTACCAATTAATTGGTATTTTAATGGGCCACTCGAGTGATTTTCTAAATATATATATATATATACACACACATATAAATATATGTAGGACTTCTCCAAGCCTAATGGATGTTGAGATACATGCATCTTTCATTCATCAACTTGAAATAATTCAGTATCATCAAGTTGCACATTCAAACTCCCTCAATTCAACTCTCATTGTTTAATCAAATTAAATTGTTGGTAGTGCTCAAAAAATGTTTTAAGTTGCACTCATCTTTTTTATTATCTAAATGTAGCTAGAATTAATATCTCATTCTATGACAGAGATCAAGCTCAGCTTTCCAATAATTTATACAATTAAATGTATGCTTCAAAAGTCAATCAAATTTGCTCCCACTTGGTTCTCTAACTACTCCTAACAAACTCTTCTCCATATATATACATTGCATTGCAAATAATTCACACACACATACAAAAGAGCAAAAAAAACATTCATTCAATTAATTATGGGCTACTCAGTAAAGAAATCATCAGAGACTTTGATAGTCCCTGGAGAGCCAACTCCGGCCGGTAAGCTCTCTCTTTCGTGGATAGACCGATACCCGTCTCACCGGGGAATGGTAGACACATTGCATGTATTCGAACACGGCCACAATACGACACCGGTGATTATTAAGAAGGCATTATCTCAAGCACTTGTTTTATATTACCCTCTCGCCGGAAGGCTTGTGAAGTCGGACTCCGGTGAGCTTGAGGTTGATTGCACAGGAGATGGTGTGTTGTTCATTGAGGCATTTGCCAATTGTACACTCGAAGATGTTCGATATCTCGAGCTTCCTCTTATGATCTCAAAGGATGAGATCCTCCCCTTTCCACTCTCTGAGAATGTTAAAGCCATTGGTGCGCTTGTGATGATGCAGGTACATTTCTTGGATCGATTATAATTTTTTTTCATTTTGGTCTTTAAGCATTTTAAGTAAATTTTCTTTTTTTTTTTTGCGCGCATATACAAGGATTTGAACTCAAAATCATTTATATAACCCAAAACCTTACCACTTAAACAAACCTATTGGTTCTTTCATTATAATGTACCATAGAAGAGATCAAGCTCTGATACCAATTTAATCTTATTCATTCTATGTGTTTTGTTAGGTGACAAAGTTCGAATGCGGAGGATATGTGATCGGATTAAGGTTCAACCACACGGTGGCAGACGGAATAGGAGCAGCACAGTTCATCACCGCCGTAGGAGAGCTCGCAAGAGGATACCGACAACCAGTGATAGGACCCGCAGTTTGGTGCCGAGAAAAACTACCATTGCTTAAACACCTCAAACCCGGACCTCCGCCATCGTCCAACACCGCAAAAAAACTCATCTACAACACTTTCGACATCTCCAATCAATACATTGACAATCTAAAAATGAAATATCATCTTCAAACAGGCCTAAATTGCTCTAAATTCGACATCATGATGGCCAAAGTGTGGAAATGCCGAACAAAGGCCATCGAACCAGAACCGGAACTCAAAGTCCATCTCACCTTCGCCGCAAATACTCGCCATCTCCTCCACCAAATCGGAAAAGGTTACTACGGAAACTGTATTTTTCCGGTGACAGTTTCAGCAAGCAGTGAAAATATAATGAACTCTTCAATTGTTGACATTGTGGACATGATCAAAGATGCTAAAACTGAACTTCCTGCAAAGTACATGAAGTGGTTAAAGGGAGAAATGGAAATGGATCCATTTCAGCAAAAGAATGAGTATGATCAATATGTTTATGCTTCTGATTGGACAAAGGTTGGGTTCAGTGAGATTGATTATGGATGGGGAGTTCCAATGTATATTGGACCAGTGAGTATGAGTGATGACATTGCTTCTTGTGTGCTTTTAAGGTCTCCTGCATACAAGGATGGTGCTAGGCTTATCACTCGTTGTGTTAAAAAGGAACACTTGCATGCATTTCAAAGTGAGATGATGAGTTAAGTAATTTGGACGTTTTGATCGATCATGTTTGAAGATGCATGTGTGACTAAATTAAGTTTGTTTTGTATACTTGTTTTTTTATACGTTTTTATATATGTATGGTCATACAAAGATGCATGTTATTGCTTTGGAAAGATATATATATATATATATATAAAAGAAAATAAATATTTATAATACTTTTTATTATAGTTTTTTTTTATTAGTGATCTTCTTTGATTTTTTAGTTTAACTGAATTAAAATGTTTATATATTTCTAAGTCATGGAAAGAGAAAATACGTGGAGTACTTTGCTTCTACAACAATCAAATTTTCTTATATATATATATATGTGAATTGTATGCTCTAGAATGCAGTGCAGTTAACAAACACAGCTTAACTTACATTTGAACTCACGCTTAATTTGATAGGTTGGTATAAAACCAAATGAAACCTATTTATTTGGTCTTTTCTATAAATCTTATTGTAATTGTGATGCTTGTTAATTTGTTTATTTCTTTTCATTCATTAATTACTTCCCTTATATATATATATATATATATATACGTAAAGCGAGCTTCTTTGGAGAAAGGAGGCCAGGAATTGATGATCAGAACAATTGGAACAATTGTCACAAGCCGGCCTCCTGTCAAGAACATGCATGGCCATTTTCATATATATATATATATATATATATATATAAGAGTTTTAATTTGTCAACTGAAAGCCAGCAAGAGAGTGGTGAGAACGTGCATATCATGCATTAATTAGAACACTTAACAATATTGTTAAAGAAATTCCTACATGCCGGCAAGTCAATGCATATTATATTGATAACAAGTTAATGTTGCCTATTTTTGCATTAATTATTCTCTCTAGATCTTGTCACCAAAACATGTTGGAGGAGAGGAGTCCCCTTCTTCAATTCTATTATTTTTAATAAATATTATTTCAAAATATCTAATCCCTAAACTATATGTGCATCTCTTCTATAATTATATATCTAGCAGATTCATATACTTTATTAATTAACTCTTTATACATGTATAGACATATATATATATATATATATATTCTTCATATATACACTTTATTAATCAATTCTAATTCCGTTTGTAAAACTGAAACTGATTGCTAATTCGTTATTAATCAATTACTAATTATTAGTAACAAAACAAGTATGTTGCTAAATTACGGTTTCTAATTCAACATCTTCTTGTAGTGATACCACTACTTCTAATTCTTCTTCTTCATTATCATCATCATCATCATCATCATCATCTCCATTAGAAACCCTACCACTCTAATGGATGGGCAAGCTCCCTTACATATATCAAAACCTTGCACAAGTCCATGTCCATCTTGTATATAGCTAGCCATGGCAAAAACCCTACCTACCAAGGTCCTTAAATGTGCACTTCCATTAATTATAATTTTTTATAAATATATTTATGTATGTATGTATGTATGTATGTATGTATGTATAGAACATATATGTTATTCATTTGGCCGTCCCTCTTGCATGTGTTCTCCATTGACCATCACAGAGTTGTTGCTGTTGTAGTCTTGTAGATGCACCTCACTTAATTAGTTCCCAGTGTATTAATTACACCAGGTCAATACCTACTGATTGATGCTAACTAGACATGTTTCAATTATATAAAATGTATATAAAGTTGTGGAATTTTTCCCTTTTGACTTTGGATTAATGGCTAGCTAGTCTGTACATGTGAACCTAATGTTTTTTATTGATATATAGAACCTTTTATTATTGCCTTCCGTTTTTCAAAATCTAGTTAAAATACTCTTTCCTCTGATCAATCTAGTTGAATACATATATATATATCACTAACTTAACAATTAAACTGAAAACCCACATTAATTTCCCAAAAATTAAATTCAACAATAAACCATGCAGAAGCTTTGGATCAGGTACGTACTGATCACCAAAATATGGCAATCACGTGCATGTGCCATGCATGCAAATTAACCCCCATGCACATATATACGTAAACCTTCACCTTCTCCTGATCACAGTAAACATTCCCCACATCTTGAAAACAATTAAGTATATATTGGAACTGCATTCATTTGTGGTGAGACTGAGCATGCAGAGTTGTTAACTTGTGAGTGAACCATTGCATGTGTTGGTAATTAAGATATGATTAGGAACTTGGGGTGCTTTATATATGATGAACTTTGTGGGGGTTGAAGTTTATTGGAGATGAAGGTAATTAATTAATCAGAAGAATATAACTTGCATTTTCTTTTTACAATTTTTTTTCATTTTATGTTTATTTTTATTTTGATGAAATTAAATTATGAAATAGTTGGTTCATGAAATTTTATCATACACACACACACACCCTTTGTATTTTGATTCATTTCTATCTGCATCCATATTAAAAAAAAAACATATAAAAATGAAAATAAACATTTGGGAAAAAAAAACAACAATAATACATGATTTTGCAACCTGACACACATTGAAAACAGGCGAAAAAAAAAAGACAGACATCATTTTGAGCTTTCAATCAAAATCCTCAAAAGATATAAACAAAAGACTCTTTAAAACTTTGCTGACTTTACAAGCAATTACATGAAAACACCACTCATGCATGTTCTTCAACAAACTCAAACAAACACCATATTACAATTACTAGATCAACACCAACTTACTAAAGAATCAACAGTAAAATGAATAATGAGAAAAATTTGTGCAAATTCCGGCACCTTTCTTTTCTTTCTTTCTAGGGACATATATAAACCGGCCATACATGTGACGGTGTATGTACATAAGAAAGTTCAAGGTTTAGCATATTCTGTACTCTGGAGAAGAAAGAAATTAAACACTCCGGCTTCTCCTCGACTTGTATATGAAAAGGGAAATATTTCCGGCCTAACGTATTTTACTTCAAGAACATTGCAAGTGGCTCAAGTCATGAACCACATCGGCCGTGCTGCTTAAGTGTACAAAGTCGGCCCTGTGGAGGAGATTTGATTGGGTGCCTGTGCCTTCGGAATCCCCTTTTGTTGTACTGGAGGCTGAGGTTAATAAGCAGTGGCGCACACGGACCCGATGCGTTTTGGCGTCAGTTGAGCAACAACCGGTAATTTTCACTAGTAATATGGCTTCCTTGTCCCTTGTATCTTCGCACCACCAATTTTGAGCAATTCCATCTAAAAACTCCTCCTTTGTGAAGAAATCCTCATGACAAACGGAAACTTCCACCATTTGACTAGGCTTTATTATACCAGTAGCTGGAAGAATCTGTTAAAAAAAATCAACATCTTTTGGTGATTCCTCATAACAATGTTTGAAGGTAAAATAAAATTAGATAAAGAGTCTGGGCATGCTTTATGATGTAAAATCCAACACAAACATAACATGCTTGCAAATGATTTTGTTATAGATGTATATATAAGCAAAGAAGTATATGATAATAACTATAATCAAATAGAGATCCATTGTGACTGCAACAACGTTTCAATTATAAAACAAGATTTATGAATCAAAACATATTATCTGATAACTAATACTGAGTGGAATAAAAGGTCTCACAGTTTTGCTTCTTTCGCTAGTCATTGCAATAAAATAGGCTGTGATCAGATATGAATAATATCTCGATTTTTGTTTTCTCACAAACAAACAATGTAGAAAAGGAAAAATAAATAAATAAATACTTTTGATGTATGAAAAAAGTTAAATTCATTAGTTCTCTCAAGAGACAGAAAGAGAAATCCCAACCAGCGAGGAGGTAACATGGCTTTAGTTAGTTTTCAACTAGTTGTGTTTATACAGACTCTGCCCAGGCCAACGGATTGAATTGTGTTTATTTATATTATGTAGAGTTAAAATTTGACACAACCACTACATCAAAAGACTATCCTTGTCATGTAACATAAACTACTTTATAAGAAAAGTTCATGTGCAAACTTTTGAGTACAAGTTATGCATGGGCTTTCTGCATGTATGACCAATTTGTTTATAGACCATGAAAATGTTTATTACTAATATACGACAACAAACGTTCATCTTATGCACAAGTACTGAGTGAAGTTCTCCATTACCACTCACCTGTTACTGTACAAAAAATGAATTCCCACAAAAATCCTTAATTTTAACATTTCCATGTATACCAGGAAAAAAAATCAAATGGATGAAGAGATGTGGACTTTAATAAAGTTAAGTACTTTTCGGTCATTTATGAAGTCTAGTATGAGCAGAAATATGGTTGAATCCTGTAGCATAGATAGACAGAAAGATATGGCCTAAAACTTCAGACTTGCACACAAACTGCAATTTTGTGAGGGTAAAGGATAATATACAGCATTTTTTCAAAGGTATATACACAAATATGGATTTATATCCACAGGGGTATATAAATCAAAGAGACCTACAAAATGTCTTTATCGGAAGTAATTTTTCGAATGCCTTAAGCTTGACACAAACATGTTATGACCCAACACAAATTGCAACCACTAGTCTATTCAATCAATTAAAGACAAGATGTTTGTGAATATTATCTAAAACAGTATCGGAACACCCTGTGTTCATAAGTAATGGATGTTAAGCAAGCAAAAATTCTAAGCAGCACTAATTGATGACCACTTGGTGCACAAGTGAGAAAACATAAAATCCTACCTGTAACCAATGAGGAAAGCCAAAAGAGCCTCTCACAAGTGGTTTTGATGTTTGTCCATCCTCCATGGTGGTAAACTGCCCTTCACATAGGATTTCAAACACTGCTTTGTACTTGTCAGATTTATTAGTGATCCGAAGGATGGAAGAGTCTTGGTTTTGCAGAATGATGTTGTTCGTACTCACAATAACATCAGGCACGCTGCATAGTCTTTCAAGCAAAAATCTTACTTTTTTATTCCTAAAAATTATTTCTCCAAACTCTCTCCTTCTAATCAACTCATCCGCATGAGCAATTTTCACGTGGAATATGCATCTTACAGGTTTGTGATCACTATCTGTCACATCCATGCATGCATCATACCTGATGAAGCAATAATTTTAATACTGTGAGTATCATGAGTACATTTTCAGAAAAGAATGCACTGCTCAAGCTTACTGTGAGATTGAACAAACAACAGAGCACTCTAGTGAACATTCAGCTACTGAGAATGATCGGCTGTCACGGTACAGGATTCTATCACACCAAGCAGGAATTCGTTTCTTCTCGCTGGAATCATATCCTTCAAAATGGAATGTAAACCACTGTTAATACTGCATTTTTTTTTTTAAATAAAACACAGGTAATTGCACATAATGGCAGAAGTTTTCCAAACTTAGATTTGGAGATGAGCTTTTCAGAATGTTCCTTTTCATAGAATTAAACGTAAAAGAGAACAGCACACACCAAGTAAAAATCCATCACAATAGAAGCATACCTGAAAGACCTGCTTGATTCCTTTCAAATTTGTATGTAGGGGGGAATTTTATCTGTCCTTCACGCATTCCTTGAAAGACTTTGCCTGCTTTCATTTCTGCACGGAGCTGATCCTTTTCTCTGAGCCAGTCAAAACATCTTTGAGACACAAAGTCCCTGGCTTCATCATAAGTAATACCATGAAGCCGATAATTAAAATCACCAAGAAATACAACCATGTCTGCTTCTGCCAACTCAGGTCTCCCATCACTGGACTGGAACCCAGTGGCCTGTCATCATAAAAGTATATATACCTCATCATTAACTAAACCATTTCATTAAAAAAATCTATGTTAATAGCGTTATAGCACAGAACTATCAGAAAGTTACCCACATTTGCTCCTTGCTGTAATGGAGCAGCAGAGGATGAACCTGCACCAAAGATGCCAAAAAATAATGAGTACAAACAGGTTGCAACTATCACATGCTTGTAACTGATTGGAATTATATATTGCACAATTCAGATAATAGAATCCAATTCAACCCAGACAAATGACGAGGGATGAAAGCTGAAGCAACCTCATAAAATAAAATAAAATAAAAACAAGAGACAAAGATGACCTGATGGTCGGCTGAATGTCATTGTTCGATATACGTGATCGAAGTCAGCATTCCTTCGACCAACAGCTTCCAGGTGAGCAGCAAAATGGCAGTTCACAAAGCACATTACGCGGTCATACACTCTCATCCTCAAGCCCACAGCACCCTGCAAAACACAGCTAAAATATGATGTTGATGCATAAATGGAAATGGCCTGAAGATCATGTCAGCAACAAAAATAAACCAGAAGCATATAGCTTAAAAATCAAAGAAAAAAAATGAAAGATGACAAAAATGGCTTTCCAAGATATTACTGAAAGAAAGGAATCTGAAAAATAATCATTTGTCACAAGATAAACATTACCAATAATGTACAAACCATCAAGTAAATGAATCAGAGTCTAGAAACCTTATCAGCAGAGTTCATATAGTCATATAAAATGAAAGCATGTGTGTGCATGAACGCACGCACACACCATCGAAAGCAACCAACATACATCAAAGTGCATGCGCGCCCATGCATGTGAGTGTGTATGTGTGCACGCACATATGACAGAAAGAATTTGGTCTAGATAGAGAAAGAGAGAAATGTTGAAAAACCAAAACAAATCTGGCAAAGTGGAGATTTGTTTAACACTTATCAGATCACAAGGCTGAAATTAGACTAGCTTGAAAAAGCTGGAATAAGGAAGAAAACATCCAGGAATGTGGGGCAACAAAGTGTGATACAGAAACAGGTTACACCCTGATCCGTATAGAAGGAATTGACTTTCATTATCATAGGCTATCTCAATATTTTGATGGCTCAGACCCGCACCGAGTATTGAGGTGAATATATGTTGCTACTGATATGTGTATCAGTTTTAAGGCATGTCATGCATATTCCAGAATATGAAATGCAAACGCAAGGTTTGATTAAAATCTAACAATACAAAAAGCAAATCTAAATGACTACCAGATTACATTTCTCTATACTATCCCAACTAGTTCCATATACCAAATCTAATCATTCTAAACTGGCCCTTGGTCAGGAAAAATCTCCCTATTCATATCTGACATGATATGGAAGTTTTGCTAGCTTTACCTTATTTTATACTAACAAGGAAGCTTTCTTTTGCTGTATGTAAATAACAGAGCAATAATGTCTTATAAAAACAGTTCCTGATAACAAACATATACTGCTTTAAAAACATTTCCATGCACAAACTCATTTAATGTTATTTGATTTTTGCATGATGAATTACCACTAAGAAGCATGCTTCAACTCTAAACTTAACTCCTGTAAATTCCTTCAAACTGTCATTCTAACAATAAAAATAATATGCATTTGAGAATAACAGCACTAAAAGTTATACCTTGTTGCCAATTGCTCGCCCAAACCCACAAGGGACTGCTGCAGCATCAACATCACCGATATATGGGCTAAGTTTCTTTCTAGCCCTGAGGGAACGTTTGCATGGGTAGAACATCAACATGGTTAATGCCTTAAAGAAAAAATCAAACTACAGAACCATAAGACTATCATACAAACTCAAATCGGAAAGAGCATTAGGATATTGGGATGGCTTCAAGCAAGATGCTCACCATGCAGCAATAAGTAACCCTGCCAGCTGTCTGGACCCAATGCGCACAAAAGAGGATCCCTCATCTAAAGTCTTGTCTATTGCACTCAACCACCAAAGTCCATTAGCACTGCCCTCTAGACCTACCTAAAATGAGAGCAACACCCTCAGTACCAAAATCACAAACAGAACAAAACATCAACCCAAGGAAAAAAAAATTAGATAATACGCCAAAGCACCAAATTATCACACAAAATCCTTGGGTTTTGAAGATTGGTACAGCATTTTAAAGAGACTAAATGCATTCAAGAAGTTTAAACAATGCATTGTAGTTTTAGTTACTCTTTCGCCTTTGCTCATTTCAGTAATTTCCTTGATTGGTTGGGCCCACAGTAAGTATATACTGTATGCCTCAACTTGTTCAAACCTCTACAAACCAAATACCAATTTTGAATAACTTAGGCGTAGGAATAACTCTTTTCACAGAATGTAATTCATTAAATGAAAAAAATTATTAATTAATAATTAAAAATGTTATTTATTGACAAGAATCAACCATTAATTGTAAATATAATTTTTACAAAGTGTTTATTTTAATCAATATTAAGTCAAATTTCTGTCAAATTGGGATAAAGTTTAGCCTTCAAACCAAAATCAAAGTTCAAAATCTCAGATCCCAGTTATTTCAACTTATTCCAACCCCAACTCCAACTCGCACCACCATGGGCTCTAATGTCAGTCATGTTGGTGTGCATCGCCCACAAGGAAAAGTGTCGTTAGAATGGGAATCATATGCCATATAATATTTACATCACGAAGGCAGAGTGTCACTATGATGCAAATGGCAATAGAAAACCCCAAATTCAAGAACTGCTCAATTGTATAGTCACAAGCACATCGTGAGACCAGCAAACAGCGTGGGCGCCTACTTTTGGAGGAAGCAGAGCACACAATACAAAGGCAACCAAACCTCAAAAATGAGCAAGGTCATCACAAAGCATGTGACAAGAGTAAATAATATCACCAGCCACATGTAACACAAGAAAAAGTTATACAATAGTGCCACAATAGTTGAGATTCAATGGGTCACACAAGACATAATCAGATTCGGTTCAGTATTGGTAGATTCTAAGTAGCTTCCTAAGAATGTGTTGTGTACAGTATCATAGGATAAAATGAGTAATACATAGGTGTCCCGCAGGCAGACTATATACAGGGTGCTTCATGATTGTCCTTGATGTGACATGAACAATAAGCTTAGCATTGGAAGTTACAAATGCCCAAACACACTATGGTATTGGCCTGTGGTCACTTATCTACATAAATAATTTTGTGCCACACCTATGACCTATCAATGAGGGACAGAGATTGAACAAGAAGGAACACTTAGGTCTTTGGTTGAATTTATGAAGTAATTTCATGATTTACAAGATAAATCTAATAAAAGACTAAATAGAAGGCTGACTCTAGGACAGAATATGAAGAATGCGCATGGAAAGGCACACAAAGGGCGCAGTATGAAGAATAAAAAAAAAAAGGAAAAGGAAAAGGGTGTAGATTGGACAAATTAGCCAATTGTGACCTCATTTGAAATGAAACTAAAATTAGCCCACAATATTAGATGAATACCAATAGAAGTGTATTCTTTTTGTAACTTTTCCAAATCATAGTGCAAAACATTATTCTTGGTGCCTGGCTTTTTCCACTTACTTACATTAACAAGGGTAGCAATATGCAGGGAAAAAAATTCTATATGAGAGTGTACCTATGAGGCAACAAAAACGAATAGTGAGAAAAGATGGAGCAGAAATAGCTTACAGTTTCTTTTGCCGCAGCCATTGCAAGAACGCCAGCACCCATTTCCACTTCTTGCAAACCAACAATGACCAATTCAACTTCTGATGCATTGGATCCCAACCAAGATATAAGTGAATCATGAGATGCTCTTTCTTGACCTACATTCCAAGTGCCAGCCAATATCTTAAGATTTTCTAGATTTGTGTATGATGATTCTTTGCTGGACAACTCTGCTCGCAAGATACCATCAAGAGGGCCTGGTGAAGTTAGGTTCCATCCCCGGATACCACCATGGCTAGCTAATGTGAAAATATAAGAACCTGCAGCTGCCATTTTTATAATTGGACTGCTATGTGCAACCCATGTTCCAACTAAATTTCCTTCAAGATCCAACACCTGGACACTGCCATTAAGGTAACCAACCCACAACCGTGTCCCAAAAGCACAAAGACAAAGGATAGGAGAAGAATGATGTTGAAACTCCTGCAGCCGAGTCCCATTTCCATCCCACTGGACAACTGAGCCATTTGTGCAGCCCATCCAGATTGTTCCATCCATCGAGATGGTCATGGCTTCAGCTCTCCTATCTCCAAATGCTCCCTTGACTGCAACTCTCCGAACAGCATCCGCTGCTCCCATCAAGGCATTACGTGAGCGTTGGAAAAAGCCAAGAGCACCTTGGGCCTTTTCTTTCTTTGATGACGAAATAATCTTCAATTTCATTTCATCGTCTGAATACAAATCCTGCATTACTGAGGCTTCAACCCTATTCTCAATTTGGCCATCTATGCCAAACACTTTCAGAAGTTCCTTACTTCGAGAATCCCTACAGAGATGAACAAGACTTACTTTTCATAGGGTGAAAGTAGCTGGGATAGTCATCTCAAATAAAATAATAATTACAAGATAGTAGTGGTTATTTATCAAAAACAAAATAATGAGAAAAGCATAGAATAATGACCTACCATAGGGCAAAGGAGAGGTGACCACCACTCCATACCTTAGATCTAGAATTATCAGACAACAAGAACCTCACATCTATAGCAGGCAAGTTACAGACACCACCAACAGTGACCTGATTCCTAAGGTCAGCATATGACCTTTCCACTACTAAAGTAGCCATATGCCGTTCTTCTTTTGGTAGAGAAAGAGCTTTTTCAATGGATTCCCATGGCCAGACCTTTATAGTTCCATTTTCTGATCCTGACCACAGATCACCTGAAAGATTTTGTGACCAAAAGGAAAACTACATTAGAATAACCGATACACTAAGGGAGCAGAACACGAAGCCACGAACACAACAAAGACTTGGCGACAATTTTTTTAAAAAAAATAGAGTAAAGAGCTTGTGCTAATATCAAACCAAACACCTTGAGATACGAACCAGTGTGGAATTTAAGGTGTATAACACACTAGAAAGAATAGAATATATATAAAATACTCATGAGCTGGAAAATTTTTTGCCATTGCCAACAAACAAGATAGGGTTAAGTTCACATTATCGTCACTAATACTCTTGAAAATTAATTTGGTTTACCAAAAAAAAATTAAAAAAAGGAAGAGTATATCGCAGACAAAAGATGAAAGTAAGACTCTTACTTCCTGCAAATGTCAACTAAATACACCTACATTGTAAAGGCAATAACTAATAATTGTCTCTAAAGACCGGTCATGAGTGATGAGTGACGGTATAGGAGTAGCTTCAAGCCTTCAATCATATAGCAAGTTTAGTACCTCAAGTCAAGATAAATTATCAAAAGGGTGCCGAGAAATTATATAACCATTAATCATCTGCTAATTGGATGACATCCCACTGATGGCAGAGTTAAAAGACTTAACAGATGTTGGCTAAGAACATGTTAGTAGTCACAGATGTTCAAAGTAAATTCATAATTTATGCAAGTAAAGAAAATTAATGAAATTAAGGCTTACATAAACTCTTTTGACCATGCATCATCCATTAGATTTAAGGAATCCAGAATTAGTGAAGATCTTTTACGTTCTTGATTTACCCAAAAAAAAAAAGAGTCAATTTTTAATTCTTCCATGCGAGTAAGATTGGAGGTGAATTTAGTTTAACTTCAAGTTGAAAGTACCCTCAATTTCTAATATAACAGAAATAGGGTCTCTGAGTAAAAGTATACTAAAATGAATCCAACAAACCAGAACAAAGGAAGATGGGTAACAAAACAAGATGGGCACTTACTATCTTCATTCAATGAAGACCTTAATTGACATACCGAAGGACTGAATTGAATTTGTAAATGCTCATATGGTTTCAGATTTGAAATTTGAAAGAACTCACGTTACTCATCTATTCCTTTTAAAAGCAATAAAAGGCACAAAAAAAAATAATAAAAAAAAAACTCAGAGGTGAAAAGGACTAGAAGAAAGATGAGATTAAAGAAAACAATTGGACCTAATGAGAACTACTTAATCTCAGTCTTAGCCAATTATCAGGCTTCTTTGCAGACAAACCTTTTCCAGCTCTAAGTCCTGTATAAATAGTGTGAACTAAATTTATACCTGCCTCATTGAATCAGCAATTCAATAAAAGACTTGGATTTATCATTATTGGTTTACTGCAAAATGCAAATCTTATCTGATAATACAAAGTATTCAAGTGATCCCCAAGATAATGAGTCTTTGCTGTTGGAATTAGAACGAAGAAATAATGGTTTAGAAAAATAATTCTGTCATATTCTTCACTCGCTCTATATGAAGGTTACATTTTCTTGATGCATATAGCAGAAAAATGTTAAGAAGCCTAAAGTGGACTTACAAAAGAAGTAAATTACTATCAAGAAACTTGAGATGATTGCAAAGCACATATGGAAACTATTAGAACCAACACTTGTGAGAGCATATATGAATCTCAATAATGATAAGATTGGAATATAGCTCAGCATTTACATATAAAACATCACAATACAACAGAACATACGAATGGTTAAGGTGATTCAAGTTGGTAAAGGTAAAAGGCAAAGAAGAAACTAAAGCACATGGATTGATGGGGCGAGAAAAATAATGATGGTTTAGAAAGAAGAATTCACAAAAACAGAACTAATCAGTGCATGTTCTTGTCCACTTTTGCAAAACTCCAGAACCGAAACCTAATATGGGAACCAAAACTCCATCTGCAAGACTAAAAATTAAAATTTGGTTCTAGAAGTCCACAATTGCAAGCTTTCTCAAGAGGGAATCCTTGTTCAATACCATAATTGAAAGCAATGAATCTCACAACATGGCAAAACAACTTAAAAGTTTCACACCTAACAACTCAAAAAATAACTTCTTTGCCAACTCACAACCTGCAGCGTGAACTCACATGTATATAGCACTTAGCATAATTCCTCAAAAGCATAGCTTCATTCATCCATCAGCGCTCTCATTGATTAACTGAAAAGAAAAATAAAACACTGCTCAAACGTAAAATTCACATGTATCATTACCATAGGAGGTGATAACAATGGATAGAACAGGGCCACGGTGTGCCTGCCAGGAGAGGCCTTCTCTAAAAGGACAGAAATCCTTAGCACCTCCAGGGATTTTCTCCTCAATCCTCCAAGACCGGATCTTGCCATCCTTGTGCCCGGTCCAAACCAACCCACTAGCAGCATCAGAAACAAGACAAAGAGTAGGAGGCGTCTCACAAGACTCCCGGAAAGGCGCGCTCTCTTCATCCCCCCTCCTGACCTTGCAAGGTAAAACCTCACCACCCCACCCCTCAAACACATCCTTCAAGTCCCAGTACCGGACACCGTCCTCAAGCCCCGCCCAGAGCTGGGATCCAGCGGCCGACGCAATAGTCCGGATGAAAGAATTGGCCTGAGTCTCGCGAAGTGGGTGGGGGCGGAGCTCAAGCGAGGGAGGGCGGCCGGGGTGGATGGCAGCGCGGGTGGGGACTTTGAAGATGCCAGTGCCGCCGCCTCTGCCAATGAATTCAGGAAGGACGCCAAGCCCACCTCCAGATTCCGAGATGGCCCGGTCGAGGGTGAGGGAGGGGCTGGAATAAAGGTGAGGAGGAGCGAGAGGAGAAGGGAGTTGGGGGTTGCTGGAGAAGGGATTGAAGGAATGGTCAGTGAAGAGGGGGTCATCGTCGAGGCTGTGATTCCGGCGAGCGGCGGCGGGGGGGCGGACAGGAGAGAGAGGCTGGCTGTAGGACAAAACTGCGCGGCGGTGCTGGGGGTGGTGCTGCTCAGAGGAGTCCAATGGAGGGAGTAGGTCGTCGTCTTCGACGGAGATCCGCGTGTCCATGCGATCGAAACCCTAGAAATCTTCCGATTGGCGTTGGAGAAGATGATGATGGCGATGATGAAGCGAAGAAGAGAACTTGCGAGAGAGAAAGGGCAAAATGGGAATGTTATCTTCTTTTTCCATTGAGACCCTTAAAAAAAAATTTATATATATATATAGTTCTACAATAATTAATCTTATCTTTATCTATTATATCTAAATTATAAAAATTTTAAATATTAATTAAATCGATATTTTTACACACACATATATATATATATACTCTTTCAAAAAAATAAAACAAAATAATTATATTCATCATACATAAATAAAATATATATATATATATATCATTAGTATAAGTAATTTGGGAATTTAAATAAAATTCTATATGTACTATTAATAAAAAAAAAATCAGTTTTTATATAATTTATAGTATATTTTAATAGTGTATCCATTAGTAAAAAATTTTAAAAAGTTATACATGACATTAATGAGATTACCTGTAATAATATCAATGAAAATATTATATGGTTGAAAATATTATGGTAATTTGATATAACGATATTTAATTGGGAATTTTTATTATTGGGAATAATACATTACTGTGTTATAAGATTACCTTATATTTAATAATTTAAAATAGACACTGAATTTGGTGAGTAATATTCTCAAGTTGGTAATGTGATATTAATATTTAGATTAGCATCAGTGCAATGCTAAACGTCTATATTACCGCTAACTAAACTGTCATTTAATATTTAGGGATATACGAGTAAAAACTCTATTAAAATCTTGGAAGATAAAAATAATAATAAAGTTTTACAAGGGTGTATATGCAAGAAAGGAAGCATGATAACATGAAACAAGAACAAAAGTGAATGCAGAGAAAGCACGGCGTTGCACGGTTGACTTGGTAACCAAATCATTCTCCATTGAAAACGAACGTGCCAATAAGTAATTATTTATTTATTATTATTATTATTATTTAAAAAATTTAGTAAACCATGCATTGCCATATTTAAATATTTAAAATTAAAATAATGTTCAGTTTAAGCAGACATGACATTCCTATTATTTTATTTATTTAATATATTTAAAAACTTCATTTTGTTGGTAATATATCATTGACAATGTAAATCAGTCTTAATTAAGTATTTATCTCTTTGGCATGATTGGTTTAATCTTGCGAAAATTACTATAAACTCCCTGTATATTTCCATGCTAACCATAGTCTCCCTCTCTCTTTCCATTTGCTTTTTTGACTTTATTTTTAAAATATTTTTATACGTGCTATCAATATCTTAAGAAGATAGATACATGGGATATTTATAATTTTACTTTAATTTGGATTAAAAATAAAAGTTTTAAATAGTTTGAGGAGCATTTGGATTTATATTATTTTTTATTTTTTTATGATTTAATAAATTTGAAAGATTTTAAGAAGTTTTTGAAATTTTTGGTTAATTTTATATAATAAAATTTTTATTATATTTTTTATATAAAGTGAGAAAAGCACTTAAATCCATTACTGTGAGATAAAATTGATCATTCACCCTGAATTAATAAAGAAGAAAAATACCATTTTTTTATTGTGAAGATGATTCTCATTATAATTTTACAAATTCAAACACATTTAAAAATATATTTTTTTAAATTATTGTTTATATTATTATATATATATATAACTTATTTCTTAATAATAATAATAATAATAATAATAATAATAATAATAAAGAAAGGTAAGGAGGGGGGGGGGTGGGACAAGAATTCCAAACAATGAGACCTAACTCATAACCACCACAAAGCACACCTGTCAAAATGTACTGGCAGTGGACCAGGGACCAGGACAGCAATATTCAATCATTCAACAACAAAATGCCCTACTTTTTTTTTTATCTTCTGTTCTTTCATTTCAAAACTATATAAAATTAATATGTTTCTCAATTACAACAATTATTTATTTTTTTATTTGTTATTTTTTTGGTATTACATGCACTGAAAAATATCCTTAATTTTTTATATGTATCAAAAGGGAAAAAAAAATTTACTTTCCAATATTTTATTGTCAACACAGTTGACTAATTTAATATTAAAAAAATATCAATATTTTTTAATGAATTTATATGAATTTTGTCAACATGGTTGTGCAAACAAAGTTTAGAAACATAAAAACATTTACAATTACAATTGCATTGGGAGGTCAAGTAGAAAAATTATAGATAACCACCGGCCTAATAGCCTAGTGGTATCGGGTCCCCAAGAGCTTCATGGAGGTTGAGTGAAGATGCTGTGGAGCGATGCTCTGGCGTCTGTCCTTGACTTCCCCAATGGGGAGACCGTGATGTTTATCGTCCTGTGTAAAAAAAAAATTATAGATATTTTCAAGGGTATACACAAACATATATAGGGATCATTATGGCAATTAAAATTTAAGGTTCATTTTGAGGGTTAAATTATAATTTTAAAACAAAATTTAAAATATTTATATAATAATAATATGATTTTTAATGAGGGTGGCGTGGTGTAGTTGGTTAACACAGGGCGACACGCCATTTAAAGATGCTTACTAATATTAGTAAGTGATTTATGAGTTAGTTCAAATATCACATTTCTTTTTTTCCAATAATAGAGGATAGGATCTAGCATGCTCACATGTCATATGGATGATTAGGACATTAGCAACAACTATGCAAAGATTATTCTGGTTATTTATTTCAATTTTTTAAATTAAAATCAATATATATTATTTTCAATATTAATTTACATGTTTAATAGAATGCACAAGAAAATGTCCACAAATATATTATCTCAATTCCATAATTTGCAATTTGTAAATACAATCAACAAAATCCTATTAACGGTAAATAATAATAAATATTAAAACTATAAATAATAAAAATATGAAATTAGAAATTTAAAAATAAACCATAGTACCTCCAAATACCAAGAAAATATATATTTTTTTTAATTTAAAAAAAATCCATTTGAATTTTCTCTCTGAATATAAGCCACAGCCATCACATGACTGTCCTGCACAAACTGCAAGTAACTGCATGCTTACTAAGCATTCTCAAACACAATATAAACAACTCTTCACTATTTGGTAACAATACATATATAGAGCATCGATCCTCTACGCACGTTCACATATTCGTAATCTATGAACATTGCTATGGGCCGTTGAATTTTAATCCAACGATTCTGTACTATTTAATAAACAACAACACTATACTTATAAATAGTGTACAGTAAAAGGTGAGATGAACAGTGTTTTCCAAAATTATCTAGAAAGTCTCCAGAAAATGAATCTCAGGACGTCCTTATATAGCTGTTAGATCACCAATCTAACGGTTACTATTTCATTATTAAAACAACCGCCATTAGATGATGATTTAATAGTTGTTGTGAAACAATCTAGATTTTTAAATCTAGATACGTTCCTAAATTACCGGTACAATATATATATATTGAAGATTTAAGCAATCGATTAAGGGAACAAAAGAAATCCATACCTGATAATCTTGAAGAGAGTGCCTGATCAGGAATGACAAGGAAAACTAGTGACAAATCAGAGAATGTTTTGGTTAGTACATAGAATACATTATCAGAATGCAGTGCAGCAAGTAAAAATAATCCACCCATCAATTACAACAGACTTGATACAACATAGTACAAGCAAAATAGCTTTGCCACTAACTCTGGGTTTGGGCATAACTGATGTGCAGCAACAGTGGTTCTGAACATCTGGAATAAATGGTCAAAGAATATACATCAGAGGTGATCAATTAGATTGTGGCATCATCTTAGTTGCCGGGATATCTGCAACTATCTGCTCACTGTATCATCCGTGGATGACTCGGATGCAGAATCATCGATGTTTGAGTTCGAGACGGTTTCAGATGAGCTCCCATTTTCGCTGTCGGATGACATTGCTCGGTCTTCGACTGGCCTCTTCAAATGCCAATACATTATGCTTGCTGTCAGTGTAAGCATCATCTTTTGATTCACCTGGTTAAATATGCCATCATTTTTGCATGCAAATTTATTAGTCTATACAAAGAACTCAAAGACTTTTTTTTTTTTAATAATAATAAATAAATATAATTCATTGATTGATTTACCTCCAGTATGTCCTCTGGAAGCAAGAAAATTGAGCATCCAAGCTTCCTTGCTACTGAGATAATGTAAGTGCCATTCATTCTTTTCTCTTCATCTGCATTAAAACAAAAGATAGGTATTTTGTAACACCATAAAATTCTCAATGACATACTTGCCTCATTGGTAAAACTCAAAGTTTAGCGGTTAGCAGTGGACAATGTCCAAAGTTCAAGATCCCTAAGATAATTACAGTAGAACCACTAAGAGTGCCTCAAGAGAGGCTGAAAACCTTGTTGGCAGAGACCAAGAACTAAAACTGCATTAGAGGAAGCCAAGTTTTAATAAGTACAACTCTTCTGGATAACTCCATCCCATCATGAGGATTTGTATAATCTAATATTTCCTTTTGCAAGGCAATCTGCAAAAACAAATCTTTTGCTGAAATGCACCAGTCATTCATCCATGAGTCTTCGAAGCTCACAGCATGGCAACTTACAAGACGATAATGTGTTATGTAATAGGCCAGATAATGTATGAGTTAATCAACACCTCATTTATATTATTATGATGAACTTCCAAGTTTCTATTATGGCAAGATTTAGCATATTTTAAGCCACAGAGGGGAATCACCTTTTAGCAGCCAAACACAACAGTAGTATTGTTACTGCATCTCAAAAGCATAATCAATGTGTGCAGATCTCAGAAAGCATGTAACCAAATGTAACAGATTGTCAGAACTATCTATTGATTCCAATGTGACTATATGGTTGACCTTCATATAAATCATATTAAATTTCTATGCTGAATAATAATAATAATAATAGGAGATGGCCATCAACCAGAAAGCAAAAGAAATAAATAAAGGACTGTCTCTGTCTGAATTTTACATAGCTTACCACTGTCTCCTCTAGTCACAAGACTCCAATTCACAACTTGAGGCTCCACTGCAGTAAGCAACTCCAGGAAGAAAATGCCATTGGAAAGCTTTTTGTCCTGCAGTTTCAGAAAGACCATCAACAATCACCCTCCAAGCTAAAAGTTGAAATTTTTTGTAAAGATTTAAGCACACGTAAGAGGGAGTCAGATCATGATAAGATAGCAGATCTGTGTTAAAATTTAAACCGCTCTTTTTAATTATTATTGTTGTTTTCCTGCATTGTAACCTTTAGTTTCCCTAATTGTTTCCTTGGTGCGAAGGTGAGCCAATCAGCCATCTATTGTGAAGCATGAGAATCTGTTTGCTTTTGAAGGGTCTTTTGCTCAGGAAATAGCCAAAGTTCTATCTTTTCTAATATAAGAGAGGCGTTTTTTTTTCCTAAGCAGCAAGAAATATGTAAAACAGAATGATGCAAGGAAAGAAAATGGAAAGTCTTCTAATGAAGCACGGCAGAAGTTATAGGTGTCAAAAATATGAGCGTATTAAAAAATATTATAGGATGAAGATGAAATGTGCAAACATTGTGAAGAAAGAAGGTAACGAGTAGGAGCGCTAGGGCAATGCCTTTACGGCTACATATGCATTGGCCTCAGCCAATTTTTATAATAATTGTATTATCGATTCTGGTTGTGGTTCACCACTTCACCGGTGTCAAAACAAAGTTTGCTAGTCTTCAAGGGTATGAAGACAATGAAACAATTGTCACTACCCACAACACTATCCATCCGCTGAAAAAGGAAGACACAATCATCTTCAAAGGGAAGCATAAGGAGCCTATCACTCACCAAAGTGTTCTTAATGTGCTAAGTATGAAAAAGAATATCTTATCAGTGGTAAATGCCATCAACATGGGCCATTAAGTTGTCTTTGGTCCAAAAGATGTGAAGTTTTTGAAGAACGTCTCCAAGTTACAAGCATATGTCGTCCACACTAATAAAAGTGTAAATGATCTCTTTGTTCTCTAAACTTCTAGCACTAGCTCTGGTGCACTAACCAATAACCCTACATCAATTAATTTATTAAATATGAATTTAATTGTATGAACCTAAATCTTTCATCCTATCAACTTGAGCTTATTATTTGATTAGTTTACAATGTAGTTAATAAAAATAAACTAACATGTACAAAGAAGTATATTAGAATAATAAATAGTCCTACAAAAAATTTATTTAATAAATAAGGATCTAAAATAATATAAGTTTTGAGTCTCGCATCTTATTAGCTTTGACTTTTTAGATTAAATAAGACCAGGATGACAAAATCGCGAGAATAATGAAAAATACAATTCCCAAATCCAAATCCATCCCAAACCAATTTATTACTTTTATTTAAATTTTAAACCCATCGAATATGAAACCCGTCACAAACCTACTAAACCGGTTTCCATTTAATATGTAAAGCAGAAAAAACTTAATCATATTTCTTTCCAAAATTAACACTAGTTTATTTTAAATAATCATCGTTATAACCTTAGCAAATTTTAGTATATCAATCTTAAAATTTAAAAAAAAAAAATTTAAACAAAATTTCTTCACTAAATAAAAGAGTTATAAATTACTGAATATTTTTTAATATAAAAAATACATAATGCAATGCATTTATATAAATCAAATTATCGAACAAAATCAATATGAATTCCTAAAACTCTACAAGTCATGATTATAAAATACACGGCAAGGGAAGCATTAGGGGAAGGTCTTTCAATGCCTTAGTTCTTCCCTAAACTGGTGGTTCGCTGACCAGGTGGAGGGACGAATGGAGCCTGAGGCACAGAGACCTCATTCTGAACTGGAGAGGGTGAGACGAAGATGGTGTTTCGAAACTAGTAAATATTGTCAACTAATTAGTACAAACTATAATATTCAAACAAATATTGTACACATATAGACTAATAAAAAAATGAGAAACAAAAAACTACCTCAAATATTCAAGATTTCAAACCCCACACTCCGCAATAATAGAAGAAAATTAAATATAATTGCTTTTTTTAAAGTTTGGGTTGAATATGAGAAAATTTCTACAAACACATATTTGAAATAATAATATACAGATTACAAGAAAGCAAGTATTTATATTGAAGTAACGCAGCTAAAGATTTTCAAATAATAATAGTACTTAATTAAATATTCTATATATAGATAGATGTATTATATAAACATGCACATACATTGATACATATATATATAGTGGTATATATATGGAATACGTAAATAATTGCTATATATATATATATGCAGGTTTGGAATTCAGGTACCCAAGGTCAAATCCTAAACACATCCCAAAATCCGCTCTAATTTTAATTTTAACTTTGAGATTCTAATAGGTTTGTCAAACGGGACCTATTAGAGTTCAGGTAGCCCAGGTATATATATGGAATGCTTAAATAATTGCTATATATATATATATGCAGGTTTGGGTTTCAGGTACCCAAGGTCAAATCCTAAATGCGTCCCAAAATCTGCTCTAATTTTAATTTTAACTTTGAGATTCTAATAGGTTTGTCAAACAGGACCTATTAGAGTTCAAGTAGCCCAGGTACTCATCACATCCATAAAAATTACCAACCATAAATAAGACTCAAATAATACATATGAGGTGCGCATATAAAATTATGCTATAAGTGTCTACTAATGATAAAGCTTCTTTTTGACATATTAGATTTGGAAATCTTAGTATGGAGAAATTAAAGTTGATTGTTCCTAAAAATCTTGTCTATGAGCTGCACACTTCATTGTTCTAACCAAAGGATCATGAATGTGACTACTGTCAACATGAGAACACATACAATGTTCCATTTAATAAATCTCACACTAGATCTTCAATACCCTTGAGCTTATCCATAGTGATTTAGTGAGTGCAACTCATACACCATAATTCTCTAGAAACTAAGCTTTTGCTCAAGTTCTTTTAGGGTGTTATCGTCTAGGGCTAGGATAATGGACTTAAGACTGAACGGAAATTATTTTGAAGAGAAAAGTTCTAACAAGTTTGACTGAATTTTGACTAAATTAATACTCATAAAAATTAAAAACTTAATATTAAATTTTTACTTTTCTAATTGACATTAAAATTTTGATGGGAGAAATTCTATATGGAATTTGCACAAATCAGAAATGTATAATACCTTGAAACTTTCCATTCGAGAGTGCCTTCCCGAATCTTTAACCTTGCAATTTGCCCACTTCAATATATCTGCATCTGTAATCTCTTTTCCATGAGAATGGCATTTCAAGTTCTTCAAAAGTTGGAGGATGTTGTACCGCATTAATTGCCACAAAAAAGCTGAAGGGAGATATATGAGTCAGAAGAAAATTTAAAATTAGAGGCATATGTTGCTGTAAAATATCACTGCCAATGGAAGTTTGAACAATCAATCTAGTTTTAAAAACCAAGTTCTTATTTTATATTTTTTAGGTGCAGTCCGATCACATTAAGGTGCTAGTATAAAATTTTGAGCGGAGGAATGGAAACTTACCTAATATTAATTTCTTGTTTCCTTGAACAATATCATTCCCCGCAACATTAACAAGCGAAAATTTTAACTGCTTCCCTATTCTTATAACTTGATTACAATTTTCCACTTTCT